>NW_022144879.1:0-11539 GCF_000002235.5 Strongylocentrotus purpuratus | reverse complement strand
CCTCCGTAAATAAAGGCCACACTTCCACCATGTACAAACAAAACATGTCGAACTTTTGTCAGATTTTGATTTCACATTTAGGCTTAGTTTGTAGTTTATTTTTGCTTTAGAAGCATACTCAGCCTCTTTATAGGCTTATAGGAAAGTGCTGCTTTTTTCAGATGTCCATTGTTCGTGAAATTCCATAATAATATATTCGTTTGGCACACCTTTTTCATGTCAAAATTTCAACATGAAATTTCATGAAAATTAGACATCTGAAAGAGGCAGCACTTTTTGATTAGCCTATAAAGAGGGCGAGTATGCTTCTAAAGCACAATAAACTACAAACTAAGCCTAAATGTGAAAATCAAAATTTGACAAAGTTCAACATGTTTTTGTACATGGTGGAAGTGTGGCCTTTATTTATGGAGGTAGTCCAGTTAATTGGCCACATTTATGGGGCTATGCACGATTCAGGGGCAATCCCTGTGCACTAGTAATAACACAAATCTGTTATTCAAGCAATTGTAAACTAGAAAGGAACCTGGTTTCAAATGACTGGGCGCAAAATACTTTTAAGAAGCTTAGACAGAAACAGAACTCAACAAATTTGGGTTAACTTGACAAACACACACACAAAGGAAATTTAGGTTGCTCAACAAATTATCTTTAAAGGGGAACAATTAGTCATCCAAAACTCAGAACTTCAAATTTCAATTCAACTGGTTTCCAATTTAAAGCCAAAAAACCAAACTAGACTTATGTTTGTGGACACAAACACAGGGCTGTTTCGGCAACTTTTTTGTTTGTGACATACCGGTAGGCCTATATATATATACATGTATGTGACATGTAAAGTTTCAAGTACCGGTACATGTATAAGTTCCATTTATGGAGGATGTGTAGTTCTGTTATAATAAATGGTGGCATATAATAATGTGATTACATTCTCATACGCAGGTCTTGAATTGAACTCTCACTGGCCAAGGTGCCCCACAAAAAATTCCGTCTTCAGGGCCAGTTTTGCCTTGCCCCATATTTACCTTGGCCATCGTGCCAGTTTTTGCAAAAACATCAGCCTATTAAAACCACTACAATTCTTGATTTCAGTTGTTTTTACACACATTGACATTGTATTTCTATGTCATACAAGCCGATCTGTGTCTTAAAATCTCGCTGAATCAATCGCACCTGACAACTGAATCTAGTCCAGTTCCGGAGTGTGCCGATACTTGTCAAATAAATGTCTGTATTCGTATACACACGTTTTGTACCAGCAGGAGTACATACGGCAGATCTTACGTGCAGTCAACCAACTTTCTTTTTCTCAGTGCTTTGTACGCGCGGTAAAACAATACGCATTGATGTTCGTGTACGAGGCAAACGATCAAGCTCTCGTCAAGGCATAGTCACAACACGTGTGCACATGGTGTTCCGATTGTCAAAAGAAATGGCGGTCGTTTATGTACGAGGAACAAAATCCACTTTTAAATTACTTGACCTACCAAACTAGTTGGCGACATTAAAGCCAGAGTCCATCATTTGCAGCTATCCAAAAAGTAACTGGCTAATTAATGTTGGAAACATACTTGGGTGAAAGATAGTAAGGGGACTAACCCCCTGTGAAATTATTGTTTCTGGCAAGCTGTCATTTTGAAGAAATCAGCACCGTAGGAAATTCAAATTAGTAGTTCATTTTGTTATTCAGCGAAGCGCGCGCAATCATTGGGCACGACGCACACGCGCGCGCGGTTGCTTTTATTCGTTTGATCAGTGCGCGGACATCGCATAGCTACAATTGGCTCAGTGAGAACGTGTCTCGGACGCTTAATTCAAGCCCAATTAAAAAACATGATTCAGCAACTTTTAATTTTCAATCGAGATCCTAGAATGTTGTTTTTCTCAAAATATACAGCTAAAGCTGAGCTGAAACTTCATCAGGTTAGTGTCAGCACCCTTCTTTAGATCTTGAGTACTTTTGTTGCTTCAAACGAACAAAATGCACAAATTACAAATGATGGACTAGACCTTTAAGAACATGCAGGTATATGTATGTCATAGATAGAGGGCGGGGTTTTGAATTTGTGAAGGAATTTTGGGGTAAATGACGATTACATTGACAAAACACAACATGAAAATAAAGATGGCGATCGCACGGGCACGGCACTAACCATGAAACTGCATACAAAAAACGTAATTTCTACCCTAAGAAACTGTTCAAAATTACAGAAAAAGTTTGTAAGTGAGAACTGAGAAGTCTGCTTAAAAAAGGTTGAAATGATAATTTCTGAATGATAAAAAACACCCTTGACTCTAAGTTGATCGAATGTAAAGACTAAAAGAGGGGCCCTAAACTACACGATCGCTTGTATAATCGCATTTTTTTTAACCAGCCTCCGTGCCCCTTCTGCAGATATTATATATATATATTATATATTATTGTGCTTCATTCAAGGCCAAAGTGGCCTTGGCCTAAAAATTACCAAATTCAAGGCCTGCATAGGGCTTTGAATTATGACGTCACGTGATAACGTCATGATGATGTCGCATCAATTTTCATCTATAATCTTCTATAACAACCTGTCGCTGGAGGGCGCTCTAACATTTATGACGTCACCGTAATTTTTTTTAAGAACAACTTAGCCAGAGCATACCGGTACATCATTGAAAGCAAGTCCACATCTTTTACCAATTTTAAATTACAAGGCACTTCCGGTTTCAACCGGAAGGAAGGGTCACGTGATTTTGCACGTACAGTAAACTTTGGTTAAGTAGGCACTCTCGGGACCCGAGAATTGTGACGACTTGCGTGAATACCGACTTCTGCTAGTCGTCATTCTGCCGACTATTTCTACATCCATGGTTGATTCCAGCAAATTTATCCTCAATGTTTATCATCACATACAAGCTGGGGCATTGATCACAGAAAGTCATGCCCGTACGGCATACGCATATGAAGCATGGATGGCTGGCAAGCATTAACAACAGTGTGGTGCAGAACGCTTGTACATTGTACATGTGTACGAGTACTGTAGTTACGAATTATTGTGTGCGTAGTACGGACGTGAGTTCATTCAATAAGGGGACCCCCAAAATGTACAGAGCGCATATTGTGTGCAGGACTAGAACCTAGAGGGCACTGGTATTGATTGTGACTGGTAACCAATCAACAGGCCGGGAACCCACTGAACAGCTAGCTGAGACCCAGTCCAAGGGATTGGACCAAAAACCTGAGATGTAATATTGTAGCGTGGTCAGGTGCCACAGCGAGACAACAAATAACTTGGTAGAGAGAGAAGATGTTCAGGCTTCAAGTAAATAAATTTATTAAGAAAGATTGGATCCGTCTACTTATTTCTACTAATTATTACTAATTACTTCTAATTTTAGGGGCAACTACGATTTAAGTTCTTTAATTAAAGTAAGAATAAAGGAATTTGTTGTCGAAATAAATGCAGGGAAAACAATTAATTATGAGGAAATACAAAGGGCGGGGCTCAGTGATGGTCAGTGTGCATGGGGTAGCTTATCGTAAAAGCACCATAACTCTACTCCCAACCCAGCATGCCCAGGGGGGATTTAAAAGTTGTCATGCACTAACAACTTACGTGGTCATTTCATCAAGGCCTTTCCTTGCCACGCCCAGGCAAAACCTGCACAGCCCTCCACAGACAACTATCCCTAGCACAGCACCCAGCAGACTGAAACACACATGGCTAGTTCAAATTCCATGCACATGGGGCTTACAATAATTATGCAAATAAGATGCTGCATGCCTGGCTGGACTGATACACACTCAGCTCAGGGGGTGTGTTGGATGAGAGGGGCAGCTAAACCAAAAATAGAAGGTGGGGAGGAAGGTAATGATGAAGGGCTATTTTCATTTCATTATTAAAAGTCACGGGTACACAATAATGTGTAGCATATTTGCCTTACTCTTCAAGAAGTATGCTGCATATATATCAAATAATTCAACTGTGCATTGCTAATGTATTATGATTTCTCAAGGCCTCAATAAAGCAGTTATGTAATCACATTTAATTGGGCTGTACAACATTTCCTAACCTTTTGACTAACAACTAATTAAGAAATTTAAGACATTAAGTTTGCTAGTCAATTACTGGAAACTGACTAGGAATAAAGTGAAAAGTACAAAGAAAACTAATCAGTTTTGTAGTACTCGTACTTGAGTACTACTCGAGTACTTTTTCTTAGAGTACTTGTACTGGCACTCAAATGCCAAAGTAAACGTACTCGAAACGACGGTACTCGTACTTGGGCAGTAATGTCCTCTACTTGACATGTCTAAATTGTACTTGATCATCAAAGTACTCGTACTCGAATAACAATACTCGGAAAAAAAAGTATAGCTTGACTTACCACGGCTTTATTTTATTATCGATACTTTCAGTGGAATGTTTGATTATTTGCAGAGAAATCAAAATTTCCCATTTTTCTCTGTGCATGTCCGGACAAATACATTTAACAGCTAGCCGTGAGTGGGTCTGTATATCGGTCTGACTGGGCCTGGGCCAATTACGCAAAATGAACCATTTGCCATATGGCCATATTTGGAATACAAGTACCGTACTCGTACTCAGAAGTACAAGTACTCGTACTCCGAGACCTGAACTCGGAAGTACAAGTACTTGTACTCCGAGACCTGAACTCGGAAGTACAAGTACTTGTACTCCGAGACCTGAACTCGGAAGTACAAGTACTCATACTCCGAGACCTGAACTCGGAAACTTGTACAAGTACTCTTACTCCGAGACCTGAACTCGGAAGTACAAGTACTCGTTCTCCAAGACCTGAACTCGGAAGTACCAGTACTGGGTACTCATACTCGTATTCGGAAACCTAAGTACTTGGCATTACTCGGTACTCGGAAAAAGTACTTGACTACAACACTGAAACTAATACTCCTCCACAATACTCCCCCACCTAAATTGTTGTCCCCAACAACATGGTATTATTTACATATATGTTCTCATAAAGACTTGGTTCATCCTGTCTAGGTCCATTCCTGTAGCGGCTAGGTTTTCGTATAACTCGTCTCGGTTGCTAGGTGCTCATGTCGCAGACTTCATCTGATCTTTATGATTGGACGTTGTCCTCAACCATGGCCTGATCATCATTGGTGGCCGTGTCTCCACATCACAGATTTCCCCAGGGCTCAAATACTGGTCAGAGTCTTCGCTGTTAGTACTCTGGCAGGTGTATACTTGAATGCTCACTGCAGTCGTCTCCTATTCTGAAGTGACTTTCTTGGAATTGGTGTGGTGGTATCGTGGTGGTGCTACTGTTGGGTTTGAATCTGGAGACTTGGGTTGTCCTTCCACTAAGGGGTTGCACTGGCCTATTGGTATCGGTGGACAGTCCTTCCAAGTTGTCGCTACAGGATCCAGAGGTTGTAGAACTCCCTGTGACCTGTTTTTAAGTAGGGGTAGGCGCCATTGTTCCACACCTTGATCTGATGCTCCTGCTTGCTGGCATCCTTCTGTGTGGTCCCATTTTCTGTCACTTGGAAAGGGCACCTGGTCAACATGTTGCGATGAAGGTTCCTGGTTTTCCCTGTACCGACCTGACGTACAACATACACAGGTGCATCTTGGAATTTCCACAGGACCACGCAGGGTGTCTGTTACAAGTTATCTTTTAACTTGCACCTCCCTCTGGTTGTCTTGGTGTAGCTATTACTCGGTCACCAGGTCCGAGTGGTCAAAATCCTTGTCTTGTTGTACGAGTGCTTCTGTTTGTCGCTGTTTTCTCTGCCTTGGACTTCGCTTCCTCGAATGCATCCCTCGTGTGCTGTTGTACGGTAGTGACCTCACATACTGACCATACTGTTGATCTTGCACTGCGCTGTTGTCACCATCGCCTTAGTTATACTGGAGGTCTCTGGAATCCTGGGTTCCCTCAAGAACATGAGAAAGAATGGCGAGTAGCCAGTAGAATCATGTGAGGTACAGCATGTAAAGCATGTGTAAGTGCTTTGCTGCATGCATGGCCCAGTTTCTCTTCTCTGTGCGTTCCAGGTGTTCCCATCATAGACAGCAGGGTTCTGTTGAATCTCTCTGTCATGCCATTGCCTTTGGATGGTAAGGCGTTGTTCTCATCTTCTTTACTCCCAAGAGGCGACAGAGTTCCTTCACAACTTCAGATTCGAAGCATTTCCCCTCTGTAGTGAACAATGAGTTTTTTCCAGGAACTTTTGCTACAGTGGTGGCCTTTTGATCTTTGGTAGGGTATGCCTGAGCATATAACGTGTGAAGTGGTCGGTCACTATCAGTTCATATCCACCGGCGAATCCATCTCTGTAGGACAAGAAATCAATGGAGATCAGTTGTAGGGGGCGTGACGTACGTATACTTTGCAGGCCAGCACTCTTCCTACCAGCTGGAGCTTTCCTCAGGGAACAACGCTTATATACAGTTCGCCGCATATGCCTTGACGTCTTTGTAGGTTCCAGTCCAGTAAACGACCATCTCACTAGCTGCAAGGTTTTGTGTAACCAAGGCCCATCTGGTCATAAAGACTGTTCAGTACCGATTGATGTCTTGAGGGATGATCGGGAGGTCTTTCAAGCCAGCCTTGTATACTATACTAGTAGTAGTCCCTCTTTCAGCTCAAGCTTTTCCCATTCATGGAGTAGTTTGATCATGCTGTGACAAATCCAGTGGCGCACCCACGATTTGGTTTTGAGGGGGGGGGGGGCTCAAAAAACATGTTTTTTCAAATTTTTTAAAAGTTGATTTTTTTGGTTTTTGAGGGGCGGCCTATTTTGACGCTCGTGGCGCCACTTACACCACTATTATACTACTCGAAAAACAGGCCACATTAATATCACCAAGGCCAAATCGTGGGACTAAAAAAAAAATACAAATCCCACAAACCCAATCCTACATGATTAATTCAAGCCTTGGTCAAGGCTTTGTTCATTATCCCTACCGTCCGTTCGGTAATCGGCGGCATATCCTCGCTGAAATACAGCATGAACAGCAATCTTATTTGGCCACTATTTGCAATTCATTGGATTCGATAGAACGCCTAGGTCCAATCATCGGCGAAAGCTTATGCTTTTCTTTATTTTGCCCTAAATTTCTAGCGCACGACCTCATATGCGAATACAGATTTATTTAAGTGTTGTTCGTTGGCCGCGTATGATCCATGAGGATCATGCCACTGCGCCTTGGTTCGCTTGTTTCTGGCGTGTCCGTCCTTCCTCGCGCCACTTCTTCTCTGCCGCAGCTGCCAAGAACACCTTAACCACGGCTAGATTAATTCCTGCAAGATAATGGAGTGTGTTTAATACTATATGCTACTTAGTGATAAAATTGAGTGTTTCAATTTCATTCCTAGCATGTCACATACATTACTTTCATGCTGTTCTGATTGTCTTTACTGAGTAATGTCAATTTTGTGACTTCGTTATACAATGTATGTCTATCCCCCCCCCCCCCCCCCCCCCCCGAATGACAATGTGGAATTATTAACTATAGGTCATATCCTTTCTCCTTTATTTTTTAAAGGTAAATGGTATATACATGTACATGTAAAAACGTGTCGTCGCTACCACTTCAAGCGGTAAGCCTCTTGGTATTAGTAAATTTATGTTAAGTCACAAGTCAAGTCAGACTCAAGGCTAGTCTCTGATAGTTAGTCAACAGCTCTGTTATTTACTACAAGATGTATTTATTGAGTTTTTAAAGTCCTATGATGCACTTGACAATAAATTCAAGGTTTGTAGACACAAATAATATATACCTTAATACATGTGACATTAAAGAGTTTGGTATTGTCAGTTTTTGACACTGAAGACCTTGATAAAAACACTGTCTTTTAATGCCCTTTCGGTTAATACAGAACCCTACATGTACATTCAATTTTCAGTGTCAAGTGGTTTTGCAATTAATTTTAAAGTGAAAATTTGGACATATCCCACTAAGGCTCCTCTATTGCGGACATACCGCTGCGTAACCTGGCTGGACACCTTTCGGGAAGCATGGGGATGCTCGCAGTGGAGCTAGGAGTGTCCATGGAAAAAGTCGGTAAAATCAAGGCTGAACATGACAGGTGGGTGTCGAGCAGTCGTTCCAGATGTTGACATTTTGCGAAAACAACAACCCAGATATCGATCACAGAATGTGCTGATAGCTGCACTGAGGCAATTCAGAGGTGTGACCTAGCAACGCAATTTGAAAATGGTTTGTAAAACATCTTCCAGCAAGCTTTATATTTAATGATAGTGGATCCTTTAATGTAAACTGTGGAAGGCTGGTTTACGCGTATGCCCCTACCCTATTGAAGGGTTCTGCATCATAGTGCTTGTGATAAAGTACTGTATTGCGGTCATGTTGCCCCCTCCGTTGCCATTCCCCCCCCCCCCCCCCCCCAAAAAAAAAAAAAAACAAATTCCTTGTCCCTATTGGCCACACTAGTGGGTCAAGTCCCCCCCCCCCCTCAAAAAAATTTTTTAAAACAAATCCTATTTTCACCACACAGATTTGAGATATTAGGTCTTAAAATTGCATTCCTGTGCTGTTTTTGCATTCATTCTGAAAATTACATTCGTTTTCTAAATTGCTATTTATCTTGCAATACAAAAGTTATTCAATTTTGAATGAGACATGGACTAAAAAAATGGTCCATACTTTACAATTTTGAATTATTGGCTGCCATACAATAATTCCACTCTTGCAGGGAAGGCTGGTTCCCACACCACAATCGATAATGTCGGACCGGGAGCCGGTCTGCTTGCTAATTGGATCTGTTTGAGCCCAAAGCAAAAAGGGAAACAAGGAGGTTTTAAAGAAGGAGGTTTTGGGGGGTTGGAATAACATATACAAGTTAAAAAGTTACAAATTTATAAATAGGGAGAAAAAAAATTATCAAATTTGTTTAAGAGCATAGGGGGATGCAACTATAACTGAGCTTTAACCAGGCAGGGCTGGGAATACACTGCATGTAACATCCAAGATTAAGACATTCAGTTGCTTACTGAGAAAAGTATGTAAAGTCTGTCCTGAGCCAATATGCCCATTAGGCCGGTGTTTATCTCCGGTTTCAGCAGCACGAAAGGACTGAGAATATTTCTACTCCCCCTGGATGGGATGCTAGTCCATCGCAGGTTACACCCCAGCTAATGCCGGTACCCATTTGATAAACTCCTGGGTGGAGAGAGGCAAGTGCCGAGGTGAAGTGGCTTGCCCAAGGACACAACATGCATGTTTTGCCAGTAGTCTATATCCCATTTTACAGGAGTTTCATACATGTATATCTGCCAACACTCATTTATACTCCTTGAGGAGAGAGGCAAGTGGGGGTGAAGTAGCTTGCCCAAGGAAACAACATATGGCCGGCAGCTGGATTCGACCCCACGACCCTCTGATCATGAGTCATGAACCCTAACCACTAGGCCACTCTCCCCACTGCTAACTGAGAAGGTAAAGGATTATACTTGGGGTCTTGGATATCCTCATGGCATTTGTACCATTACCAGGTAGTTTAATGCAATCACCCGTCACCTTTTTATCTTTACCTTGCATTGTAGGAACCCTGTAGTGAGAAGGCGATTTACAACTCAAAGAGAAAAGTTGAGCTGATTGCCTGCATTCAGTATTCAGAAATCATGGAATGGTAAGATTCATGGATTCAGTGACATCAGTCACTGCCTTGGACAGGATTCCAACTTGGAGCAACATATATTTAGGCAATTCCAAGCAAACAGGGACATGACCCTAAAAAATCAAATTCATTCCTGAACTATCTTTTCATTTTGAAGTTATTGCTAATAGATGTAAGGACCAAGATATAAAAACTTCATCGTTTTCTTTGAAATATGTCATGTTTCTTCCTGGTGATGCTTTGCTTATAAAATGTACGAATTTATGTACATTTTCATTTGTCTGCAAATTTTTCTTGGAAAAAGCATTAGTCACAAACTTATTATGCAGTTAGTAGTATGACTTTAAACCAAAAAAAAATTAAAATAAAAAATGTTGAAAGTCAATTTGGTGAAATAATTCATGCTCCTGCTATTAGGTGGTGAGTTCATTCAAATAGTTCATGAATGAATGAAAACAATTCATTTTTTAACAACTTAAGCATGGGACTGCAGAAACTAGAGAGCTAGTGCATTTGCAGCTGTGGATTATCAAATATTTTACAGTACATTTGTGAATATTTCAGAAAACACTGTTTTTTTCACTGTAATTAATATTTTGAGTCTTTTTAAACAACTTTGAAGGTGTTTGAAAAGCCAAGCCCAGATTTGATAAGAAGTGTGGGGGAAAAGCTTCATTTTGTTCACAACTCAATTTAATTGACAAACGAAATGCGAGTGACGGAAATGCGAGTGACGGAATTTCTTCCTGTACCTTAAAATCCTTTTTTTTTCATTGCAATTAGTATTTTTAGCACACTGAAAAGTTTAATAAAGGTTGTTTGAAAAGACTTAGCTAAGACTTGATAAGAATTGTGGCGGAAAAGCTTCATTTTGATCATAACTTAATGAATGGACAAACTGAAATGCGAGTGACGGAAATGCCAGTGACAGCACTTTTCCCTCTAACTTAATACAGTTAGTTTGTTGAAGATATTTGTTACCCTCATATATACTTCAGTATGGTAGGTTTCTAGTACATACATGTTTAATCATTGTTGTGGTACATTCGGTTTGAGGAGACTTTTCATTAAAAACCAAGACAATTTTTGGCATGTCCTTTTCACGAAATGCGAGTGACGTTTTTTTCCCGACAGTGTCATGCTCATATTTAGTATCATTAAAATTTCATAATTCCATAGGGTTAAAGCCTTATATGTTGAGTATTTCCAAACCAAAAATGAAAGAGTAATTCTCTTTTTGTAAAAGTACACCACTAAGATTGAAAAGGACGCAAAAAATGAAATGCGAGTGACGTGGAATCGCCCATTTGTATTAATAAATTGACACTTAGTTTTAAACATGGGAGTTTAAAATTGAAGAATCGTCAAGTTGAAAGGGCCTGAGGTTACGGTTCTAGCAGAATCTTTCTGGATTAGAAAAAATTGAGAATTTAAAAATACCTATAGATACTTGCTTATGATAACGATTTAAATGGTAATGTAATTTGATCAATGCAGCCCTTGCAAATTCACATTTGTGTCCCATTGAACTCTATTTCCAATTTTCATTATGTCACTTTTAATGGCATTTTGAGGCTTTTTGTTTTTAATGCTAATTTGAGTTTGAATGTCCATGAGCAAAAGTGTGATGTCATTTCAGGCAGACACCTCAATGTTACAGCCAATCAGCCAATTTTGCCAGAATTTTTTTTTTGATTTTCACTGTTGTAAACGTCTTTTCTCTGGTGATTTGTTGTTTCGGTACATATGATGTAGGCCAATGAGCAAATTTTTCCATCAAATGTTTTCAATTAGCACATTTTGGGTTCACAATCTGAACAGAAAACCCTAAACTCGGTGTCTTCCTCAAATGATGACATCACAGCAATGCGCCCTCATTGTCAGAAAAAGCATAGACAATATGTAAATGTTTAGAGAAGTGCGCTTTTCC
>NW_022144878.1:0-11630 GCF_000002235.5 Strongylocentrotus purpuratus | reverse complement strand
ATTCAGCGGGACAAACTGTGAAACAGACATCATTGATCAGTGTGGCAGCAACCCTTGCCTGAATGATGGTATGTTCCACTGTGACTTAGGCTACGTCCAAATCGCTCTTCTTGTACTATTTTACAGGTCTGGGACAATTACAGCTAAATATGTTGGAGTTGCTAAAGCTGGCAGTGGATGCCCATTTTTGATATGGCCTTACATATAATTAACAAAAACTATGTGTGTTTCCTCAGCTCACATGCAGTATTCCCTTCAAATGTTATGGCAAAGCTCACCATTACCCGTGGAAACTCTTCATCGGGCTGCTGTAAAGAATAGACTTGCAGTGAAATGACAGCACAAGAAATTGTTAGTTGCTGTTAAAATGAGCACAGAGTCCATATCCCTGGAATAATCTAAGAGTAATGAAAAAGTGTTGCCTGTTTTTTGGCTCTGCTATCTTTATATCTTTGGGAGTCAGGTTGGCATAGTGGTACTTTCCTCCCCTTCCGCCGCTGTGACCCGTGTTTGAATCCCGCCTGGGCTAATATGTGGATTGGTTTTCAGATACCTGATTCCGTGGGTTTTCCCACAGAATATTCTTTTGGGCTTTTCCTCCCACCTCTAAATTATAATTGCTTCTCATTGTCTTCTCTCTACAGGTTTCCTCAGGCTTGCGAGCTACAGTGCGTAGGGCACTTTTGAGGAATCCTTGGTTTCAATACCGGAAATAATTAAAATAAGTATAATAATAATACTAAATTTGATTGTCTCGACTCTTCTCAAGGCACTTGTGAAAACCTGGCTGGGGCTTACCGATGCGTCTGCCGGCCGGAATGGTTTGGCACCAACTGTGAATTGGACGGTGACCAGTGCATATCCAACCCGTGTCAAAACGGGGGTACATGCTTCGACGGCGTGCAGAGGTTTATGTGCATTTGTGCATCAGGATTTGAGGTGAGAACAAACCTAGGACTACATGTACTTTTTCTTGAGTCCATTTGCACTTGCTATACAATGTAGTTACCTTTTTTTAAGGGAATAAATGTGTGCTCCGTCGGTTTTTATCACTCTTTTTTAAGACCACTTAGAGTCTGGGTGCTGATAATTACCCTCAGCCGGAGGCGAGGGTAATTATCAGCACCCAGACTCTAAGTGGTCTTAAACAGAGTGACAAATACTGACGGAGCACATATTTATTCCCATTCATAAATACCTTTTCGGTAAAAAAAAATCATATAATTCGTTCAAAACATCCCAATTTTGTTCAACAAATTCACTTCATGCTTTTTGAAACATCCCTCTTGCCATGCTTGCAAAACAATGGAGTGTTCAGCTGGCGAGTAAGATGTAAACAACCCTTTTATGGAGATTGACGCGCGCGTATATGTCGTGCAGAACGCACCAGGCACGTTGCGTTTTGAATTTAGAACTATAAAATTCTGACTCCCTGGTAGTGTTGCGCATGCCTACGTGAGGATTGTGAACGTTTAACCAATGAAACGATTAGAGGCACTGGATTTTTAGGAGTCCACATTTTATTGTGACACTGGAAAAGTGTTTAAGACCAGCTAGCCATGTCTTTATCATCCGTTTAAGACCGGCCACGTGACGGGCTCTCGACCAATAGGAATGCCTAAACTGTCTTAGGTATTTATGAATGCAGATTCATATTCATAAGCAAACACACCATGCTCATCGGTCAATATTTTGAAAGAAAGACTTTGAGAAAAGCCTTGAATTCAGATTCAAGTCAGAGTCCTTTTGTGAATGTGTTCTCATATGAACCTCATCGTTTTGATCAAATACTATAATACCAATGCATTGTCAAAAAATATAGTACTTAGACAACACTTTTAGTTTTTCAGTCATTATACAACCTTTTGTACTATTTGTCAGACATGTCAGACACGTACAGAAATGCCTAGAGACTGTTGGTAAATGATACAAAAATCTTAGGATTTGACATTGTGACTTTTGTGATTTGTGATGCAATGAAGCTAAATGTGTCGTTTGTGGGCCCATTTTTTTTTTTTTACATTTTTGAATCTTTTTTTACAATTTTGAATAGCTATCTTTCATTTTATATTTGGTGAAAACTCCATGTGGATACGACCTTCCGTTCAGAAGTTATGGGACTAAGAACACAGGCAGATCAGAAAGAAGAAAACAGAGAAATCAAACAGAGAAATCAACGATTCAAAATGAAGTGTTTATGAAGCAACAATAAACATGCTTTATTTCAGGTTATTGAATATCATCTCTTCAGCAAAAATGTCACATTTAACTACTTTATCGATAGTTTTCCTTAGAAAAAAAAATTGAAATGAAAGAGGACATACATGTGTATGTAGCTTTTCCAGTTTTACAAACAAATCAATTTTGAAATTTCCATCCTTACTGACCTATTTTGGTCTGTATTTTAAAATCATCATTGCCGACAAACGACTCATTTAGCTTAATCGCATCACACTTTTTAGGGAGCAATTCCCAATTTTTTTTTTTTTTTGTCACCCATGTCAGGTCTACAGTGTCAGGTTAACATTGACGAATGTGTCAGTGATCCCTGCGCAAACGGCGCGACCTGCGTCGACGGCAGTAACGGCTACGCCTGCGTGTGTGCCGCGGGCTACACCGGTACCCGCTGTGACTCGGAGCTCTTCGAGTGCGCCAGTAACCCTTGCTTAAATGGCGCTGCGTGCCGGGACCAGGTTGGCGGCTATGACTGCATTTGCCAGGTCGGTTTCAGCGGGGACAACTGCGAAATCAACATCAATGACTGCGTGGGGAATTTATGTCAACATGGAGCTATCTGTGTTGATGGTGTCAATAGCTACACGTGTGAGTGTGCGGAAGGATTTGAAGGATTGTTCTGCCAGGTAAGCTTGCCTTTTAGTTTTCTGTTAAAAACACCAAAGAATTATCTGTTCAAGCTTTTAGTCTGTGCCTATCCTATGGAGTACGAAGTGTGACGTCATTTAGAACCAGAAAGTGTAGTGCAAACAAATGGAGTATGCGCGTGTGTTGGTTCAGGGGCTGAATCACACGCTAATGTCTTTCTTTTACACACTTTTTATGCGCGTGACGTATTCACTTTGGTACTCCATAAGCTGTCCTACCTGCCTTGGATCTGTGTGGTGTTAGGGATTCATCAGGGAATAAGTACAAGTGTATGCGGTTAAAGAAAGTTTACAGAAGCACTGGTGTTAGTACTGAAATAATACTTAAAATTTATAGTGCCACATCAATGAGCACTTAAAATATTTAGCACTTTCAAGCACCTGGGCTGTATACTTGATGCCTTCCAAGAACATTCGTAAAAGGATACAAGTTCAGTAAGAAAACTAATGACTTGAATATCTTCTCTTGCTAGCTTTTAAGCTTCTGTAGTCATCCCCATGTTTTTTTTTCTTTTTTGTTTAGAATAATATCAATGAGTGTGCGAACAACCCTGCCAGAACGGTGCAGCGTGCCAAGATCTGTTTGGAGGTTTTGCCTGCGAATGCAACTTAGGCTTTGAGGGGATCCTGTGCGACACCAACACGGACGAATGCGCGTCCGACCCGTGCCGAAACGGTGCCACCTGCGACGATGGCGCAAACGCCTTCACGTGCCGGTGCTTACCAGGATTTGCCGGCCCGTTGTGTGCTGTAAACATAGATGAGTGCGCGAGCGATCCATGCTTGCAATCTGGCACGTGCACCGATTTGGTCAATGGTTACGTCTGCGCGTGCCCGGATGGTTTCCAAGGCGACCGTTGCCAGACGGATATCCAGGAGTGTGTCAGCCGGCCGTGCATGAACGGCGGGGCTTGCGTGGACCTTGTTGCGAGCTACCAGTGCAATTGTCCAGCAGGTTATGCGGGAACAACTGCGAGATTCAGATCAACGAATGTGTTAGCAATCCCTGCAGGAATGGAGGTATTTATTTATGCTTTGCTTAGGATTACAGTTATGCTTAGCAAGAAAAGGTGAACTTGCAAGATTCAGATGAAGGTGTTTAACCACTTCGCACCGGGATTATTTTTGCCGAAAATTTTGATTTTCGCAAAAGGCAACATTTTCCTGCCAACTTCTGATATACAGCCAACGCCACAAATACTGATTCGCAAGAGTAATTTCAACAGTATATGTATAATATTTCTTGCCGAAACCTCATATGTTTCAATACTCCGGGGTGTGCACTGGAGCATAAATTGTACAATAGGCCATGCACAACGGCCAATTCAAGATCAACATATGGTCCACCTCCACAGACTTCAGGACTTCGTGAGTCTGTTACAAAAGGTGGAAATGTTCATCTGAAAATTGTGACTCCTCTTTATTTTTTTGCACAGGTCAGTGTCAGGACCTGATAGCAGGCTACCGCTGCACTTGCCCGTCCAACTACGCCGGCCCGACCTGCGACATCTTCCTAGACGTCTGCTCCTCCAACCCCTGCAAGAACGGCGGCTTCTGCCTCAACACCGGTGAGGGCCAGTTCACGTGCACCTGCCTGCCGGGCTTCATCAGCATGCAGTGCGAGCAGGAGGTGAACGAGTGTGAGAGTGCACCGTGTCAGAATGAAGGAAACTGCGTGGATCTGGTCAATGGGTACCAGTGCATGTGTGCTGCTGGCTACCTAGGTAAGTACAGTTGAACATCGCTATACCGAACACCTCTATACCGAACATTCGGCTATACTGAACATCGTCCTTGGCTCCCGATTTTTGTGTACAAAACCAACTGAACATTGTTGTTGAAAACCGTCAACCGAAGAGCGACAGTGGCTATTATTTCCCCAAGGCATAGAAGGGGAAAGCCACCCATCGATGTAGGTAGTGAGCACCAAACTGTGTAATTACATAATTCAATAGGCCGCATGTGTTCGAAGTCATCTTTCAGTAACTACCACGGTGTGCAGGGTAAAGTTATGAAGGGCGCCTTTTATTGAAAAGTGAGTACCGGAGCACCAGCAGCTTAAAATCCCTATACCGAACAATCGCTATTACGAAGATTTTCTGTGGATCCCCCAATGTTTATTATAGCGGCGCTTCAATGCATTATTAGTTATCTCATGAACATTAGCGGACACAGAATAATGAATCGCGTCTGCATCCACCTCGATGACTGTAAACCTAATTGTCATTTAATTTCATTGGTCTGGAATAGCCAGTTTCCAGTGTATAAAATGACCGTGTATTTGGCATACACATATTGAATAAAATTACCCCTTATGCAAAGTGTTGAATATATAGTGCGCGGTACATGTGTAGGGCCCGCCTGCTTTGCAACAGAGAACTGCAACCGCTCAATCTCCTGTCTGGCAGTAAAGCACACAGTGGTCAGTGCGGTGATTTAATTTAGTTTTGAAAAGTAAGTTAAAATCTTTTTGACTTGTTGGCACGATAATGACGTCTTGTCAGTTTTAAACCCCCCTCAGAATACTATGTGTCCTGAGGGGGCTACAAATGACATAGCCCACACCACAGCAGCCAACAATTGTTAAAGGGAATATACATCATTTGCTTTTGCTGTAATTTTCAGAAATGGATGGAATTGGGGGTTTGGAAATATATAGCAAATATAGTTACACTGACTTTTTTGAGGTTTTGGGTTCGAAAATGCTATAAAAACCAAGAAAAACAATCATTTTCCTGTAGTCTGGTTCCTTGACTCCATATAAGAAGAGACAGAGCAGTTTACATACATTGGGGAATTGTAAAGTCAGGGAACCAGTCTAGCTGGCTCGTACCCGTTCATAGGTTTGTAATCGATTGCAAACAAGTGCGATGGTCAATTGGGGCCACTATTTGAAAAAAAGCCAGTTTTTTCCAACGCTGATCGGCCGATCAGCGTTGGAAAATGATACAAAATACCACTTTTCTTGAAAATGACAGTATACCAGGTGCCATGATTTTACAGGATGCTTTACACTGTCATTCACTAACAGTCCAGCAAGGTATTTCAAAATGATTTGGTAGTTTTATTTTTTGATGTTTGCAAATGTTGTATTTTCCCTTTAAGTACACTAAGTATACACTAGACTGGAGACTCAATTTCATATCATGGAATGGGTTTGCTTCAGGTAGTGGTGAAGCTTTGCTTATATCGTAAGCATATACATGTATCGTAAGCATATACAATGTTGCCCTAAATTCTGTTTTGTTATTCTGTCAAGTTTGAAGTCATCTTCTTTTTAATAAAAATTGGTTCTGTGTTTTTGTGTCTGTAAATCCAGGCAACAATTGTCAGCTTGAAATCGACGAATGCCAGTCCAATCCCTGTCTGAATAGCGGCACCTGCACCGACGCAGTCAACGGATACACCTGCGCATGCACCACCAACTGGGCCGGCACCACGTGCGAGATGCAGTCCCGCTGTGTGAACAATCCGTGCCAGAACGGCGCCGTCTGCAACGAGCCGGCGGGCGGAGGGACTGGGAACGCCGTCTGTATTTGTCTGGATGGTTTCACAGGGGGGTTGTGTGAAACCGATGTTGATGACTGCGTGGGGAACCCTTGCGGAGGACAAGGTATGGGTACAGTGACTGACAGTAACATGCTTGAGAAAATTATTTATTGGCTGGAGTGTTTTGGGAAATGGTAAACTCTAACACTGGTTGCCACTGTTCGTGGTAGGAACTAACGTACATAGGTGAATTTCACGGCCTTCCCTGTGTAGTTTTTATTGTTGGCTTTATAACAAATTTACATTTGAAACACTGTTTTATAGTAAGAGAGGGGTTCTAAAGGAAATGTACATTTGCAATCATCAAAAACAAAACCAAATTATTATGAAATACCTTACTGGACTGTTAGTGAATGACAGTCTAAAGCATCCTGTAATATCATGGCACCTTGTGTGCTGACTTTTTCAAGAAAAGTGGTATATTTGTATCAATTTCCAACGCTTTGGAAAAACCTGACTTTTGTTTCAACTACTGCCCCCAATTTTATATACGAAATATATTCAGTCCACATTTTGTTTGCAATTGGTTACATTCCGTGAACAGGTGCAATCCAGCTAGACTGGTTCCTTGACCTTACAATTCCCGACATCTTTAGTTCTGTTTCATCTTAAAGGGGTTAGGCAACCAGAGAACAGGAACATGATTATTTTCTTGGTTTTCCAGCATCTACGAACACAAAACTTCAAAAAGTCAGTGAAACAGTATTTGCTATAAAATACTAACACCCAAAACCATTCATTTCGGAAAATTACGGGAAAAGCAAATGTTGTGTATTCCTTTAAACTTCTCAGCCCTTTCTCCTTCCCTTGGTGTCACACAACTTATACTTGCAGTTTGAAGAGTAATTGCATTGTTTTCCTTTTACTTACTCTTCTCGATAATCCCTCATACTGAGTTCATTCCAATAGAGCCTGACTTTCCCTGTCTATCGGTACTACTTTTCTTTTTCGCAGGAACTTGTGTTGATGGTGTGAACAGTTTCACGTGCGAGTGTGCATTTGGATATGCTGGTGATACGTGTAATGAGGTGCGTAAAAATGCTTGCTGCAGATAAACCAGCAATGCATATCAGTGAACGTTTTGGCTGGCAAGTTGTTTTGGCTTAGCGAATATGTTCTATGCCAGTTTTTACATGTAGTAGAATCATGAAATTTGCTAAAGGTCCAGCAAATGAAGACAATTTTGATTGTTACTGTATTGTCAATTGATTGTGATGTGATTCTTCCTCTTTTTCGCAGTACGTTGATGTATGCAGTCCAAACCCATGCAAACACAACAGCTATTGTTGCCAAATTGGCGTGGCTAACTGCCCGCCCTTGTCGCCGGACAACGCCAGTGTTTCTGCGTGGACGGTTTCAGCGGCGACATGTGCGAGATTGAGATCGACGCCTGCATCGCCTCCAGTGAGCCCCCTTGCGCCAACAACGGACAGTGCATCGACCTGCGGCAGGGTTACCGCTGCGTCTGCCAGACCGGTTTCACCGGTACCCAGTGCGAGAACGACATCCCTTGCACACCGGATCCCTGCGTTAACGGTAACTGTCAGATTATTGGTACGGGGTACCGGTGTGCTTGCAACCTGGCTGGACTGGGCTGAACTGCAACGTCCAGATCACGCCCTGCGACAATCAACCGTGCATCAACGGAGGGCAGTGTTCCTATACCGGTAACCAGTACACCTGCGATTGCGGACTGATGTACACCGGCATCAACTGCGAGACAAGGGTCACACCTTGCGACAGCAGCCCCTGCCTGAATGGGGTTTGTGCCGCGTCCAAAATGACGTCTCGTATGAGTGCCTCTGTATGCCAAATTACATAGGGGAACGATGTGAGACTGAGGTACTTCCTTGCGACAGCTCTCCGTGTCTTAACAATGGCGTCTGCCGGAATCAAGGGAATTCCTATGCGTGCACCTGCCCTAGCGGCTTCACTGGTGTTAATTGCCAAAGGCAAATCTTGCCGTGCGACATCCAGCTTGTATCAGTGGAACTTGCATCAACGTCGGCGACACCTACACCTGCAATTGCCCACAGGGCATCACTGGCCAATTCTGCGAGAGCACGGTAGCGCCGCCGCTGCCGTGCGACACAAACCCCTGCCTGAACGGTGATTGTCAGAACGTTGGCGACACGTTCTTCTGCATCTGCAACGACGGCTTTACAGGTCAGAGTTGTGAGAGCACAGTCCCTCCACCACTGCCTTGCGACTCTAACCCTTGCTCTAATAACGGCCAATGCATGAACGTGGTTGATTCTTACACTTGTGTCTGTAGTGGTAGTTTTACCGCCAGAACTGCGAAAGCACTGTCGCGCCACCTTTACCTTGCGATTCTAATCCGTGCTTTAGCGGCCAGTGCACAAATTCAGGCGATTCGTACGTTTGCATTTGTGACGCTGGTGTTACAGGCCAAAACTGTGAAAGCACCATTCCCCGCCCCTTCCCTGCGATTCCAACCCCTGCTTAAATGGCCAATGCGTCAACGTTGGCGACGCTTTTTCTTGCATCTGTGACGAAAGCTTTACAGGCCAAAACTGCGAAAGCACTATCCCGCCTCCCCTACCGTGCGAATCAAATCCCTGCTTTTCTGGCCAGTGTGTCAATAACGGCGATTCGTACACTTGCGTTTGTCAGGAAAACTTCACCGGACAAAATTGCGAAAGCACCGTTCCCCCGCCCTTACCATGTGCGTCAAGCCCCTGCGTGAATGGTCAATGTTTTGACAATACGGATTCATATGTGTGCATCTGCGATGGAGGTTTTACCGGCCAAAACTGCGAAAGCACAATTCCACCACCCTTGCCTTGCGACGAAAATCCTTGTGCTAACGGCCAGTGTGTGAACACTGTCGATATGTACACTTGTATTTGTGATGACAACTTACTGGCCCAAATTGTGAAACGACCATTCCCCCGCCTTTGCCTGTGACTCAAACCCTTGTGTTTCTGGCCAGTGCATAAACAATGGTGATTCGTACACTTGCATTTGTGGAGAAAATTTTACCGGCCAAAATTGTGAAAGCACTATCCCACCGCCACTACCATGCGACTCAAATCCTTGTGTTAATGGTCAGTGCGTGAACAGTGGCGATTCATTCATGTGCATATGTGGTCAAAATTTTACTGGCCAGAACTGTGAAAGTACGATCCACCGCCCCTGCCATGTGACTCAAATCCTTGTTTTACTGGCCAATGTTTAAATGAGGGTGCTTCGTACGTCTGCGTTTGTGAGGGAAACTTCACCGGCCAAAATTGTGAAACCACCATACCTCCACCCCTACCTTGTGACTCGAATCCTTGTTTCAATGGCCAGTGTTTGAATAATGGAGATTCGTACATCTGCCGTTGCGACCAAACTTCACCGGCCAAAACTGTGAGAGTACAATACCACCACCTCTACCATGTGACTCAAACCCTTGTGTTTCTGGCCAGTGCTTGAATAACGGAGATTCGTACATCTGTCGCTGCGATCAGAACTTTACCGGCCAAAACTGTGAGAGCACGATCCCACCGCCACTACCCTGTGACTCAAACCTTGCGTTAATGGCCAGTGCGTGAACAGTGGCGATTCGTTTACCTGCGTATGTGGCCAAAATTTTACCGGCCAAAATTGTGAGAGTACTATACCACCGCCACTACCCTGTGACTCCAACCCTTGCGTTAATGGCCAGTGCGTGAATGCTGGTGATTCGTTCACATGCATTTGTGGCCAAAATTTTACGGGCCAAAATTGTGAGACTACCATCCCACCACCCCTGCCATGTGACTCTAATCCTTGTGTAAATGCCAGTGCGTGAATGCTGGTGATTCGTTCACATGCATTTGTGGCCAAAATTTTACGGGCCAAAATTGTGAGACTACCATCCCACCGCCCCTGCCATGTGACTCGAATCCTTGTGTAAATGGCCAGTGCGTGAACGGTGGTGATTCGTTCACGTGCATTTGTGGCCAAAATTTCACCGGCCAAAATTGTGAGAGTACCATCCCACCACCTTTACCTTGTGACTCAAATCCATGTGTTTCTGGCCAGTGCATAAATAATGCTGACTCGTATATCTGTCGTTGCAACCAAACTTCACCGGCCAAAACTGTGAGAGCACGATACCACCTCCCCTACCATGTGACTCCAATCCTTGTGTTTCTGGCCAGTGCATCAATAACGGCGATTCGTACATTTGCCGTTGCGACCAAAACTTCACTGGCCAAAATTGTGAGAGTACGATTCCACCGCCCTACCCTGTGACTCGAACCCTTGCGTTAATGGCCAGTGCGTGAATGCTGGTGATTCATACATTTGCAATTGCGACCAAAACTTCACTGGCCAAAACTGTGAGAGTACGATTCCACCGCCCCTACCATGCAACTCAAACCCTTGCTTTACTGGCCAGTGTGTCAACAACGGTGATTCGTACACTTGCATCTGCGGTGTCAACTTTACAGGCCAGAACTGTGAGAGCACTGTTCCGCCGCCTTTACCATGTGACTCCAATCCTTGTATTAATGGCGATGCTTGGATGACACAGACTCTTATCTCTGTATCTGCAATGACGGTTTCACTGGCCAGAATTGTGAGAGTCCATCCAGCCGTCCATGCCGTGTAACTCGAATCCTTGTGTCGCCGGCCGTGCTTTGATAACGCCGACACCTACCTTTGCGTCTGCGACGAGAACTATATCGGCCAGAACTGCGATAGCACCGTTCCCCCTCCCCAGCCCTGCGATTCAAGCCCGTGCTCAAATGGCCAGTGTATGAATGCCGGTGACTCGTACATGTGTGTGTGCGACGAGAATTTTACCGGCCAGGACTGCGAAACCACAATCCCGCCACCGTTACCTTGCAGTTCCAATCCCTGCTCCAGTAATGGCCAATGCATGAACCAAGCCGGTGCTTTCGTGTGTGTCTGTGATGCTGGTTTTACAGGTGTGTACGTGTAGATGTTGTCGTGTTTTCTGTCCTGGGCTCAATTTCTGCAAAGCGGAAAAGTGCTTAAAAACCTGGGCCCAATTTCATGGCCCTGCTTAGCATGAGCGAATAATCCCTGCTTACGGAAGAAGAAAATTGCTTACGGTAAGCGCATTTCACGGGTTAGTGAGGAAGTTAGGCTTATGCGCATGCGTACATCCCGTAACCTTAAGGATTCTACGCTTACTGGGTCAGCGCAGAATATTTCTGCTGGTGCTGTTAGCACAGAAAGGTGATC
>NW_022144877.1:0-11635 GCF_000002235.5 Strongylocentrotus purpuratus | reverse complement strand
AAAAAAAGTTTGAAAAAATAGCCGTCGAAGGTTTAGCCTATATCGCTTAAAATTAATTTATAAAAAAAAAAAGTATTTTATATTTTTATTATTCTTTAGTTGATATATATTAAGAAGGGTTTAATTACGTAATTATAAATGATTAAAATATTTAAATCTATTTTAATATTTGCTTAATAATGTTTATTTGAGTGGGCGTTTTTCCCCGGCAATCAGGGGTCTCGGTAAAAACGCCCAGTACTTTCCTTGACATCAAACTTTAATGAAGCCTCATTTAACTTCAAAAACCTCACTGTTAGAACTTTCTACAGCATATGTTTGTTATTAGAGTCCTACTACATAAATATTAAACAGTGCATTTGTGTGAAGTGGGGAGGTACATGTACATGTAGGCCGTATTACTGACGTTACATAGTGGCAATGAATCTGGCATTTGTTTAGCCTATGTAATAGACCCATGCAAATGCCATGGGTCTATGATATGTGAGCAGATTCGCTGATTAACATGATTAATTAGGCAAGACCCCGTCTCTTGACCTCCTAGATTTTGACCATAAGCGTGTGCTTTCTATGTGGGGTTTTCCTTCATTCACCCGTTGCGCGTCATAGACAATGGATTAAAAAGCCCTGCGTCACGCACTCTGTTATCATGTTACGCGATAACGCGCCCAGCTGTTGTTGCATTAAAAACACTGCATTCGAATTGACTAATCAAACTTTTACCGGTAGTCCTGATTTGGGAATGCATGACGTTTAGTAAAGTCGACTCCAATTGGCTGAGGCGTGAGATCGCATAAATTTGCATGCTTTGATATATCAGACGTTAGACAGGAGTCTGGGCTCCCCGTGGATAACGTACTCAGACTAGCATTTGTTAGGGAATGCCCGAGAATCATGAGCTCATGGCATTTTCTCAGAAAAAAAAAATAACACCCTGTATGGTGATTTCAGTGTACTTTTAATAAGTAAAAATGACTAGAAATGGTTTTAAAGACCAACTAGACTGGTTTCTGCTCTCATCACTCATGCTCTAATAGCAGAGCTTCATCGGTAGTACCCCAAAACCAGTATTTTATATCGGCTAAATTAGTCTGTGTCAAATGTTAAGTGCATAGATACATATAAGTGCATCTAATAACATTTTTGTGAACCTTGTAATGAGTCCAATTCCTGGTTATTGATAAATCTTGATTTGACAAGTACACCTTCAAGATTTTTGGCCATATATAGGCAGTAATTGGTTTCACTGGGAAACGGATTGCATAATTTCAGGTGTTCTGGAATTAAATGCCAGTCTTTCAGCAATACTTTTTGTTAGCCGCTGGGTTTGATGAGTGGTGTGTAGGTGATCTTGAAGACTAGAGGTGGTTCTTTTGGTTGTGTTTCATTCATGATGTATTGCTCACAGATTCAAATTGTACGTCTTTTATGACCAGTTGGCAATTTCCTCTTTCTTGTGGTTGCAGAGTAGAAGTTTCTCCATCATGTCTACGAACACATTTCTTTTCTCTAAGAACTCTGTCTCGTTGTTACAGAAATGTGCCTATCTTAGTACCGTAGTTCTCCTTTGATAAAGCCCTAGGTTATCAGCAGAAGGCTAGAAACATACATACATGGCTAATAACATGGAACTATGATTTGGCTAAACAAGATTGAAATAGATTTTTTAATACAAGTTTGTTATGGCGAATTATGTATGCTAATTTTCCCGCTTCCTTCCACATAAAAATACCTGTTTCAAATGATCAAGTTTGTAGATATAATTAACCAGTTGTGTTTGAAAAGTTATTTGTATTTGATGAAGTATCCCTCAATATTAAATTAATTACAAAAATAGGACTATACTACAGGGAAGCCTGTGGTATAGCCATTTTTTTTTTTTATAAATGTGGGCGGGCGTTTTTACCCCGAGGCCCGGGTAAAAACGCCCGCCAAACTTCCTCCCGAAAAGGGGGGAAAATTTCCCCCTATCAATATTATGACCATATTTTATATTTGCAACTGATAGAGGGACATGTATTGCATAAAGCCACACATTTATTTCCTGGTGTCTCCAATAGTACTGAGATATTTAACAAAAACTTAAAATCGGGGCGTTTTTACCCCAGTTTACCCTATTCAGTGTGGAATTTTTGCAGCCAGTGAAATCACACAAAATTCCTTCAACAATGTAGTTGATTCTACTGGTCATATCAATGATATCAATTTAACCACAAAAAAACTACATCATGACCAATATGGAATAATTTTTAAATGTGTCAGATTTTCACTAGGACTTAAAGGGAAATCCAACATTTTGCAAAAATCAGAAAACAAACTACCAAGTTTTTAACGAAATACCTTGCAGGATGTTGGTAAATTTCATTCTAAAGCAGCCTGTAAGAACTATGGCACCTGGTGTGAAGTCATTATCAAGAAAATGATAAGGGTGGTCGGCCGACCACCTTTGAAAAAAAAACGACTATTTTTCAACTTCTGCTCCAAATTTTACCTTTTTTTTCAGTCGAAATTTTGTTTGCTATTGGTTACATGTTCATTAAATGGGTGCAGGCCATCTAGAACTGGTTTCCCTTACCGTATAATTTTCCAGCATCCATAAATTGATCCATTTCATATTCAGTGGAGTCAGGGAACCAGACTACTTGAAAATTTTTTGTTTCTCTTGGTTTTTCCAACATTTTCGAAAACAAAACTTCAAACATGTCAGTGTCTGCCAAACAAAAGAAAAAAGAATTGCCATCAAAAGATCGTTCAAGCCACACGTCAATTTTTAAAATCAGCCAATTATTAACCAGATGAACTTGGCTTGCCATTAGGCCAAAAAAAAAGTCTCCGGTTTCTGGGATGCGCGCGCGTCGCCGTAGCCATGCGCGTCGGCAAAATGATAACGTTTTTTTTTTCAATGAAAGATGATGTCTCAAAACCGCCAAACTCACTGGTTTGACTGGAATCCTGCTGCTGCACAATTTTAACGTGTTTTTAGATTGGGTTACGGTCAAGAATAAGCTTTATGTGGCCTCTCTTGACTCCCATACCGGTATATTTGCACTAAGTTTAATCGGGCACCATTTGCAGTCATCAGCCGACATTTGAAGCAAACAATCAGGAAAAAAAAAAAAAAAAAGCCACGTCACCGCACCACTTTTTGGGCAAAGCTCCATACCAGAAACCGGAGACTTTTTGGGGGGGCCTTATATGCTGATAAACAGTGATTCAATGGAAACAATAATTACATATCCCAGCTTTAAGGCTTCTCTAAAAAAGTTCTACTTTTGATAATTTGTGAAAAATAATGTGTCATTACAAAATGTTCATGTTCTTCATTTTTCCAAATTAAAGAGTTAGGCCTACAGGTAACACACACACAAATCCAGTAGTGGAAGATTGGTTCCTGCCTCCAAAAGGAGTCCGACAGACCAATGGAAGGACCAAAAACCAGTCTACAGCCATCAATTCTGGGGTTTTTGTCTGTTTTTTTTAATTCAATATGGATTCTGTGTTTTGCGTTTTTTTTCTGTACTTCTTATAAATATCATTATTGTGTGAATGGAACAAAGGTGGTATTTCTAAAAAATGATGCCTTGTGGAGACCTGGTATAATACAGAACAAAAGATTGTAAAGATCTCCACAAGGCAATTCTAAAGATGAATAGGTTTCCAGAAGGATTTCACGAATTAGTATTGTCACTAATTAAAGTATTTTATGTAAGGGCCTGTAAAGTAATTCTGGTTAAACATGTTAAATAGGAGCATTTTGAAAATATATCTTTCGACCCTCTCACGATTTTGGACAGGAGAACAAAGCGATGTCTCCACAAGGATACAAATTTGAGTATGGGAGGGGTTCAATTCATATCTGAAATATACATCAAGAACTAAAATAACAAATGGAGTGTCATCTGATTCTTGTGTGATTTACTTCAGTCTCAAGATTCTTAATTTTTCAGGTATAAAATAGAACTGCATCAACTGGTCAATTGAGTACCATCAATACCATCTTTAGACACAAAATTGTTTTTTTGTTTGCACATTTTCTTACCGGTTTACCCTCATTTTATTTCATTCCTTGAGTACAGATTTGGGCTCAACGGATTACAAGCATAATGCAGGATTGTTAATGTTAGTATCCTTCAGAAAGTTTTCATTACTTATTTTTTCGTTACAAGAATTTCACCATGAGAGATTAAACTCTATAACAGGCGTTCTTGCAAAATGAGACAGAACTGGGCAGAGGACAAAATGGGGGTTTGCAGGTATTATGAAAGCGAATAGTTTCTCCTTGTAATTCTGTTTATTGCTCTTCAATTAGACATTCCATTGACAAGTTATAGCTGTACAAGGTTCACATTTATCAACAAGTCAAAAAAGAACATGTAAAATGCTGAGCAAAAGGCCTTCAGGCAATGCACTGGGAAGTCACAAAAAAAGAGGAAATTCAAATCTTTCCAAGGCTTTGTACAGTGTTTGTCTATTTTCAATGGCACACATGGGAGGCAAAATAAAGAGGAAATCAGCTGATCCAAGGAAAAGTTGCACGCCTGGGCCTTTACATTTTACTGTTGTGAAGTCGTGAATAATGAAAGATACCAATTGTTTCCCATTTAAAACATTTTTATTCCGTATTTTTTTAAAAACTATTCCTTTAAAATATGCATATATGCATATCAAAATATTACAAATTCAAAAATTATCTTAAATTATCCCCCCCCAAAAAGAAGAAAAGTAGGAATACTTGAAAGCCTGATGCCAGATTATAAAACAGATTGGTTTCAAAATTTAATCAGAATTGCACGCTTTTTGTTAAGCCTACTGCTCTGACTGACAAACAACCATTTGAAAATACTGCATGGTCACAACTTGCCCTTTCAGTTGACAATGTAAGGTGCAAGGCCCACAGGTACTGAACAGTTGATCAGCGAGGCAATTCATGTTTAGTGAAGCATAGGGTCATGTGACCCTTTGGCAGTTGGCGGAAATAAACCCGGGTGCCATATTTACTAATGCTGTTGTACTGAAGAGGTTAGAGCTAAACTTTACCGTGATAAGCGAAGATACTTTACTGAAGCAGTGAGATTTCATTTGGAGTTAAACTTGTGTGCAGGATCATTGGAGGCTGCATTTCACTGCACTACTGGTGAGTTTTTAGTCAGAAAATCCAACGTCTGTGGACCAGTATGTTTAACTTGAGTTTTGTCATTTCTTTACCCAGGGCACACCCTAACATTTTAATGCAGGTTCTATCTGGGTTCCTACAAAATTACTACATACTAGAAAGTCTTAAAACATCAGATAATGAAGAACAATCACATACCATGATATCAAAAGATCCTGTATGATTATCACCTTACAATCTTTGGAATGGTACCATAAAATATACTATGAATTTGTTTTATCACACAATTCAAGTCAAGAATGCAAAATTGTTTCGGCAAAAGCAGAAAAGGACCAAAAATCCTCAATACAAAATGCTTGTAAAAACCAAGAGGTAAATTCAGCCACTTATTTCCACGGCAATATGTTGTCAACGCAACAGTTTCAAGATTTTCTTATAATTTTGTGTTGGAATAAAAGTTATTAAGTTTTTAACTTACTTAATTTATTAAAATAACTAAACTTTGATAATTACCAGAGAGAAACACAGCTTTAAAACCCTAACAGTCCTGAATCCTCCAATTCTAACACAATTTTGCACACCCCCTAGGGAGTTAGGGTGATTGTAAACATAATGGCTGAGCTCATAACAATTTTGTTTCCCAAACACACCAAGTACATGTCCATGCATAAATTATTGGGTAAAGTCTGCAAAGGATTTGTTCCACAGATGTTGCAATCGATTTTCTTTTCCAATCTGTGAATCATTCATTCATACAGAGTCAATTTCAACAATTGATAAAATCACCAAAAATATAATCAACAAGCACTGACAAATTATGTGCATTGTGATCAAAGTTCATCGTTTCCTCACAAAAATGTCAACAAATTTTGTTTTTATTTTTGTTTTGGGTGAATGTACAGATCTGTGAGAATTTCTGCGACTTTTTCGGACACTCGACAAAAAAAAAGAATGGCGACTGGTGGTGCAGCTGAGGTTCTAGGGAAGATTGGCGAGCGTCATCTAGAATGCTCCATTTGCTTGACCCATTTCGCTGAAACCCAAATTTCTTGACTGTTTGCATACTTTTTGCTTCAACTGTCTCCAAAACCTTAGACAGGGTGAAGATTCCCAAAGTGTCAAACTGAAATGTCCCCCCTGTGTAGACGTGAAACAATCCTTGGAAGAAAAAGAGTCAAAGATTTGCTACTAATCTCACTCTGAGTGCCTTAGTGGAGGAGTTTACAATACAGGAACAGCTTCTAGAAGGTCAAGGGTCAGAGATTAAATGTCAAAGCTGTGATGAGAACAATCCAGCAATTTCATTTTGCACGGAATGTACTCATTTTATATGTCAAGACTGCCACAAGGCACACGCTCGCCTGGGAATTACAAAATCTCACAAAACCTTCACGATGGCTCAACTCCAATCAGGAGAAGTTGCCTACAAGAGTAACTAAGAGAAAAAACCAAAATGTGACAAACATGCCAATCAGAATCTAAACATATACTGCAACACATGTGAGCAGTTGGTATGCACAACCTGCTCTGTCTGAAACATGAAAATCATTATCGTGCTGACATTTCAGAAGCTTTTGAAGCATGCAAACAAGAAATTGCAGAACTGATGATAGAGGGTGAAGAGAAGAAAGCAATACTGAGCAATGCGAATGAATGCATAGCCGAGTCCCCCTCAAGCTGGACATCATGTTTGAGTCCCACCAATGAGAATATCTCCAAAAGGCTGACAAGGAGGTTGCTAGGATCAGGGCTTTGGAGCAGAAAATCAAGAAGGAAGCTAAGAACATCTATGAAGACAGAGTCAAGACATTCGAGACTGCTAAAAACAATAACAATGAAGAGCTCAAAGAAGCAAAGCAGACACTAGATGAGGTGAATCAGCTTATGGCACAAGAAAATCCAGACTGAGATTTTGGATCTCAAACAAATCCTTCACAATTTCAAAGAGCTGGATGAAGAAACACCAGAGAATGTGTCTGACAAGTTGCACTTCATTGACTTTGAAGAACATGATGAGATGTGTCCCTGGGACAATTACTTTTTAGGGAAAGATGAGTCCGAGTCTGAGTCTCCTTTTAAAACATCCCAGGTTGGAACACTCATACTCATGTGATGTCGAGTGTCAATTCGAGAGTATGTCACCTGGTGTGAGTCTCGAGTACCGGTAATTTAGGTGGAGTCTGAGTTTGAGTCCACAAAGGTCAGTCCAAGTCTGAAATGAATTTGCCATTTTTTTTCCTTTTGCAGTTAAATGAGTACATGAACCCAAAGTTGACAAGTTTAGGATTCGTAGAAATCATAACCAAATGCCCAATACATTGAAATTGTTGCTTTCAGGTTTAAATGAACAGCTTACATGTGTACGTCAGATTAAACACCAGCTGATTGCAGAGTTTACATGTCAACAAGCACAGGTTTTCCATTTTATCCCAGATTGAAAATGAGGGTACCAGCTGTGACCAAGTTGCTTTCATAGAGTTACCGGTACCTTTAAAAAAAACTATAGAGTCACTGCTGTACATGCATGTGATGACATGGATGCGTGCCTCCATGTTTAGTGGACCAACTTTTGAATATTTTCTAAATATTGCACTCTGTACCGACCGTTACGTGGGCACATGGTGAATTTTGCAAATGTGAACGTGTTGGAGGTAGTTTTGTGCACAAAAGTCAGTGATGGTTGCATCTGAACAACACTTGGGCCAAGATTAGTTGGAAGTACATTGTAATACATATGTTGGAAGTAATAGTTCACCAATATGTAGCACTAAGTGATCACGATCACAAGATGAGTGATATTGGGAACATTACAGGAAAACCCTTTTTCTGTAACTTTTTGTTTGCTACTGCCTCACAAAAAAATGTATGTGCACTGTCAGATAAAAATCTGAAAGTGCACTTTAAGATGTATAGAAATACACCAACCGGGCCTGTCACTAAGGGGGGGGGGGGCAGGGGGGCCGGCCTCCCTGGTGACAACTGGTTCCCCCACCCCATCGGCAAAAAAAGTTTTGAAAATGTACTGTTAAAAAAAGTAAAACCTTTTTATAAATTTGCAGTATTCCCTTCAAGCTAAGCTTGGTATCCACTACTTTCAGATTAGCACCCCCAAATTAGGTAAAATGCCAGACTGCTATTACGAGCAAACGCTTCATTTTTATGAAGAAGTAAGTGACGTAGCTGTTTCACCTAATTTGGGGATGCTAAACCTGAAAATGATGGACGTCATTACTGCCAATATAAAAAATAAAATACATAAAAAGGCTTTACTTTTTGTAAATGTTCATTTTCAAAATGATCCAACTCATTTTAGGTGTTAAAAACAACTGAATAAATAGCTCACAACAGGTCCTTGGGTTTGTTGATTTTATACCGTTGAAGGTACAGTGGAAACGCTGCTATAATGAACATTGCGGGATCCACAGAAAATGTTCATAATAGTGATCGTACGGTAATAGCGACTTTGAGCAGCGCCCTCTTTGTGCATTGTTAGCAAACTGACATTTCTCACATGTCGTGGCCGCACGTAGAATCATGATCACAAAAACTTCAGCAACGGGTGGCCTTTTCCTTCTATTCCTTGGGGAAATAAATACCACCTGTTACTCTTCAACATTCAAGTCCGTTTTTGCGTTCGGGTATTAATGAATTAAAAGTGGCCCAAAAAGTGTTTGTTAATATAGCCGGCAAATGTTTGTTGACCAGTTGACTTTTTTTTAACATGATGTTCAGTTCGTTTTTGTACACAAAACGGAGTCAAGGATGATGTTTGGTAAAGCTGAATGTTCAGTATTATGGTGTTCGGTATAGTGGTACGTAGTTTAGGTTTGATCTTAAGAAATCATGGAAACTGAATAACACTGATGATCTCAAATAAATATCATATCAGTTTTTCATGATGATCTTTTTTATAACGTTACAAATGTGTGTTGTTACTAACAGATTGTTTTATCTTAAACGTAAGTATGCTTTGTACATGGCTATCAAATGTGGATCAAAATGTGACTTTTTTTTTGTTTTGTAAATGTTCAGCAAATACCGGGTATTTAAACCTTAAAACCTTTAGTTAGCCGTCGCACAAAGCCTGTCCATTATATGTATGTCTGCAGATTGGTGTGATTGACATGATAAAATAGCGGGCAGCCTTGAAAGAGTAAAAGCGTAACCACTTTTCCCCCTAATGTCAACAAGTACTGTTGTGCTTCTAAGATGCCAGTCGATCTACAGCCATTGATTTTGGGTTTTTGTTTGTTTTTGTATTCAATATGGATGCTGTGTTTTGCGTTTGTTTTCTGTATTTCGTATCATTATTGAGTGAATTGAACAAAGCTGGTATTTCTAAAAAATGATGCCTTGTGGAGACCTGGGTATAATATGGAACAAAAGATTGTAAAGATCTCCACAAGGCAATTTCTAAAGATGAGTAATGTTTCCACAAGGATTTCACTGTATGGATTTTACTCAAAAGATAGGAATTTCAAAGGTCTTGTCGCAAATTAAAGTATTTTATGTAAGGGATATTTGGTTGGAATTTCAACCCAGGAAAGTAATTCTGGTTAAAAAATGAGCATTTTGAAAATAGCTTTCAACCTCTCACAATTTTGTACACAAAAATAATAAAGCGATGTCTCTACAACAAGGATACAAATTTGAGTATGGGTGGGATTCAATTTATATCTGAAATATACGTCTGGAATTAAAAACAAATGGAGTGTCATCTGATTCTTGTGTGATTTACTTCAGTCTCAAGATTCTTAATTTTTTCAGGTATAAAATAAAAATGAACATCCTAGCATCAACTGGTCAATTGAGTACCATCAGTGCCATCTTTAGACTACAGAATTGTTTTTTATTGTTTGCACATTTTCTTACCCTCATTTTATTTCACTCATTTGAGTGCAAATTTGGGCTCAAATGGACTACAAGTATAATGCAGGATCGATAACATCCTCCGGCAATTTTCATTCCTTATTTTTTTCCTTACAAGAATCTCACCATGAGAGATTGAACTCTATGCCAGGCGTTCTTTGCGAAATGAGACAGAACTGGGCAGAGGACAAAATGGGGGTTTGCGAGTATTATGAAAGCGAATAAATTTTTCTTACAATTCTGTTTATTGCTTTTCAATCGGACATTCTGTTGACAAGTTAAAGCTGTGCAAGTTTGACATTTATGAACATGTCAAAGAATGTACAATTGTAAAATGCTGAAAAAAGTTTTTGACTGTTGTGTAGTCGGGAATAATGAAAGATACCGATTGTTTCCCCGTAAAAACAAGTTCCGTAATTTTTAAACTATTTCTTTAAAATATGAATCAAAAGATAAAAAATTTCAATAAATTATCTTAAAATTAGAAGAGACATCACACCCCATTTGGTATTTTGCACTTTTCTGTCTCATTTCCCAGAATGCATCATACACTGTGCTCAGGCTTTTCATCAGACCTAGGTGGAAACAAGTCAGGTGTGTTCACAAACACAAATGCCCCGCAACTGTGACTGTTTCCCATGACATAACACCACTCTTTTAACATCAACTTACACGTACCTTGGTCACCTGGAACGTTCATTGACAGCATTAGTGTCTTCTGTAGGTTTTTAATGAACTAATCTCTATGACCTTAGAATAAATACAAGATTTTTGTTGTTTTAGCCACCGTGACTTGACCCTTGACCTTTCGACCCCCAATGCGATAGGCCTATTTGGATTACCAAGAACGATCCACAAACAAATTTGAAGCTCACATGTAAAGTATTTCTCAAGTTATCGCACTGACAAAATTTCTATTGTTTCAGCCACTGTGACCTTGACCCTTGACCTTTCGGGCCCAAATGCAATAGGCTTCTTAGGATTACAAGAACAATACACAAACCAAATTTGAATTTCATATGTAAGTATTTCTCAAGTTATCGCGCTGACAAAATTTCTTTTGTTTTAGTCACTGTGACCTTGACCCTTGACCTTTCGGCCCCAAATGCAAAAGGGTTCTTAGGATTACCAAGAACAATACACAAACCAATTTGAAGTTCATATGTTAAGTATTTCTCAAGTTATCGCGCTGACAAGATTGTCCGGACACACACACACAAACACACCCACGGAAGGCGGAAAACAGTACATGTTATGCCTTCGGCTTCGCCGCGGGGCATAAAAATAGAACAGGGATCAAAATGTCCCCCTCCTTAACAAAAAAAAGGACAAAAGGAATTTGGAGGAAAAGTCAGGATAAAAGTAATGTATTACCCGTATTTGCAGGCTTTCAGTAGTAATATGTACTTTTCATTCATCACAAGCCATGTTTTAGCATGTTTTGTGCTCACACCACTTGTACTTCATCCTCAACTAAGCTCTTGGAAGTACAGTTGCAGTACTCCTGCGCCCAACCCCTTCATTGTGTATTTACATAGTATTGACAGTGTGTAACAGTGTTGTGAAAAATATTCAATGAGATTTCATTTTTCAAAAAAAGTAGGAATTTCAAGGGAAAAAAGTAGGAAAAGTAGGAGCAAGGTAAAGCGCTAG
>NW_022144876.1:0-11673 GCF_000002235.5 Strongylocentrotus purpuratus | reverse complement strand
AAAACCCATAGCTTATTATTGAGCACTGTGATGTTTTGTTAAGGAGTTCCGAGCCTTTCATAAACTCAATTATTACGGTGGTCAACTTTACAAAACTACAGTATGTCCCCCAAAAATGTGTCCGTCTTACTATTTTTGATATTACTACAAAAAATCAAGAGAACAATTTTTTTTTTTAATTATGCAGATACTCCTAATCCTTGGCCTAAACCCTATGAGTTTTCATTTAACAGTCACGCATCACTAACAATATCAATTGATCACAACAACATTTTTTGGACACTGTGACCAAGTTCCTTGCCTTAATGCATTTCAGTACTGTTTTTATGTAAGCTGTGTAAAATCCTGCATGGTATGAAAGGGTTGCGGTTTGGATTGGAATCATTTGCCCGGCTCTCAGTCATCATGGCAAGACCTCAGTTAAAGCTCAGGGAAAATGATTCCAATCCCAAACATATCAGCCTTTTTTTCACAACATGCAGGATTTTACTGAACTTGCTGAAGTTAATTGAAACTCATAGGGGTTTAGGCCAAGGATAAGAGTATCTGCACAATCAAAAATTTCCAAAATTTACTTCATGGTTTTGTAGTTATTTCACAAACAGTCAGACAGACACTTGGGGGCATACTGTATAATAACATGGGGAAAAACATCAGATGGATTAAAGACAATTTTTTTTTGAGATGAAAAGACTCACAGCTTATTATCCATTACTGTGATGTGTTGTTAAACGAGTTACAAACTTTCTTAAACTCAATGATCGCGCAGTGGTTTACGTTATACAAAGTATAATGTGAAAAACAAGTTGTATTAAAGACGGTGGACTTTTTGTCAGATGAAAACACTCATAACTTATTCTTGACGACTCTGATGTTTTGTTAAGGTGAATGACAGTCGCTTGAAGCAAAAAATATTGGTGACGTGGACAGAAACTGAGGGACTTTAAGAGTAAACCCAACGTACAAATCTAATCCCGTAATTTGTCTCTATTTGTTTTGACGGGCAGTCTTCACGGGCAGACAACCACTTCACTCTACTAAGCCAAGATTATATACAACACTGCGGGACATGTACTCATAGTCCCCCCAAAACCCGCACCATCTGGACGAAAGAGCATTGAACTGCCCATGCTTCGTTTCCGTGGTAACATGGGGAAAATACGCAAAACTGTACAAAAGTCTTTGGTGAAACCAACAGGCTGCCTGTTGCCGCGGAACAGCAGTTGGATGTTTTGTGAGGAAATCCCTCGTGGGTTGTCTAATGGCCGCAAGATTTGCCGCTAAAGCTATTTTTAGACACTAACAATGCGACACAAACCACGGACGTTTGCCTAAATGGCATTGTGAATCGCACTAATGCGCAATAACTTTTGAACTCATGCAAAGGTTGTGATGCCACAGAAGTACATTAGAAAGCCGATAGTTGCGTGCTTGCTCCCTTAAAAGGTACGGTACACGTGATTTAGACGATCAATAATAACTTACGTGGACCTTAACATTATCCACAGACATTAACATTCTATTAAATTATGTGTAGAATGCATGACACTGAAATCGATAACTTGTGGTCCTGCACGCAAATGGGGAAGAAAGTACCACGGTAAAAAAAAAATCAAATCCAAATAAACGTTCATTGGGCATAAGGCGAAGTTAAATACTTTTGACTTTTTTTTTAAGTATGATGCTATGACCGTGGGATAGGGGAAAATATTAAATGCTTGGTAAAACAAGTTTTGTTATTAAAAAACTAGTACGACAAAGCAGCTTTGTTTGTAACATTTTGATATTTTCCGTATTGCCGCATACATTAATAGGCAAAGTGCCAGTTTTAAACTTATTTAATAATGTAACACAATCATCAAGTACATTTTTGCACTGTGACTAGTGAAGTTCCAAACAGAATAAAAACATTCACAGAGACGTGTCAAAAACACCTGCCAATACCTGTTCAATAAATTTAATAAATTCAATTCAATTCACATTTTGCAGTTCTACGCTATACACGTTCCACGTCATATTAAGCACGATCACAGCGGACATTCAATCGCAATATAGCAAAAAAAATTCCAACAGCATTACATTCTCCAATTACGTTTTCCAGTAGGAAAATTGGAGACGTGACATTGCTGAGGCCCGCTAAACAATTCAACAACGCGAGCTGCAAGATATCGTCAAGCTGGTCGATGTGACAAAAAAGAAAATGGCGCCTGAAGATGGTAGTCATAGCAACGCTTGACGCAAGGTAGAAATTGTCTAATAGGCTTGTTACCTCCGCCAAGGAGGTTATGTTTTCAACAGATTTTGTTGGTTGGTCGGTTGGTTGGTTGGTTGGTTGGTTGGTTGGTTGGTTGGTTGGTTGTTGGTTGGTCTGTTAACAAGATAACTCAATCAGTTATGGACAGATTTGCATGAAATTGTGTTTAGGGTGGTCCTTGTACAAGTACAAATCGATTAGATTTGGAAGTGATCCGGATCTGGTCTGGATGCAGGATTTTTTAAAAGATTCTTCACCATTTATGGGAGTATTTCTTTGGGCAACAACCCTTTGTGGTAGGAAGCATTTGCGTATTTTGGGCTTGGAGATACCTCCAAACACGATGGTGATGCACCGGTGTTACAACTGAAAATGTAGTAACCAACGGATAATGTATCACCAACCGATAATGTAACAGAAATTGACCGGTAGTGTAGTAAAAATGTACTACACTATCAGTCGATTGTTTGTTACATTATCGGTCCTAACCGATAATGTAACAAATATTGACCGATAGTGTAGTAACATTTACTACACTATCGGTCAATTTCTGTTACATTATCGGTTAGTGATACAGTATCGTCATGATTTTGTGTGACATTATCGGTTGGTGATACATTATCCGTTGGTTACTACATTATCAGTTGTAACACACGGTCTGAAAGCATCAGTGTGCATGCACATAACAAATGCTTAAAGTACCATTGTCATCCGGATTTCCGACAAATGCACTGACATTAATAAAACATGCCGCTACTATGGCAACTGAAACCGCCTATCCGGTGTTATTCAGTTCAAACAAGCGATGGTAGAGATACGAGGAGTAAATCGAGCTAAAAGCTTGGACAGTATGATACACAGTATAATGGTACTGTATAAATACACATTCGTTAATAACTATCTGGTTGATACCTTACTTTTTCAGCCTGTATGCATGATGGCGAACTGTTAAAGGGAATATACCGGTACACATTTGCTCTTGCTGTAATTTTCAGAAATGGATGGCTTTGGGGGTTAGTATTTAAAAGCAAATATTTTTAAACTGACCTGTTTTATTTTTGTGATCATAGATAATGGGAAACCAAGAAAACTGCTGTTCTTGTAGTCTGGTTCCCTGACCCCACTTCAGACGAGAAATGTTTATAGACGTCAGGGAATTGTCAAGTCGGGGAGCCAACCTAACTGGCATGCACCAATTCACGGGTGTGTAACCAATTGCGAACAACATGTTAACTAACTAAATTTGGTATGTTGTGGGCAATATTTGAAAAAAAGTCAGGTTTTTTTAACCAACGATGGTCGGCCGCCATCGTTGGAAATTGATACAAAAATTCCACTCTTCTTAAAAATGACACACACCAGGTGCCATAATTTCACAGTATATGCTTGAGACTATTATTAACTTACAGTCAAGTAGGTATTTCCAAACAATTTGGTATTTTTGTTTTTTGATATTTGCAAATGCTGTATGTGACCTTTAAGTCCTCAGTAGTAAGTTGTGCGATTCGAATTGTTTAAATTCAATTCAACCGTAAGCAAACGTAAAGTCAAAGATGCATGTACATTGACATTAGAGAGAAATCTAAGAAATTAAGAAATATAGAAAAATAACCAAAACAACACAAATAAAAAGTTAATTCATTAATAGCCATAATAAGCCAAAGCTAATTGTCAAGGGCAGATATTGGAGATAAAGTCAACGAATCCTAAGTCAACAAATAATGGATCATCTTTAACCAAAGATGTATTTCACTTCATTGCGTTTGATTTCACATGGATGACATGAACCAAATATCCTCAACGCCATACAAAATACACAAACACAACCGGCGACTGTTTCGGTTGTAGATTTTAATATGACGAGTCAGCGTATGTGCACAACAATTTCCTTATTCGTCTACTTACATTAGCCTTTACGTCTTGAGAATGATATCAGTGTTTATGAAGTCTGCGCACTTGCGCTTTACTTTTTTAGTCCTCGGGTCCCACGTGTTATATTTTTCCTAGTGCGCATCAGCAACACCGTCCGTGGGGGAAGCAACGTGTCTCCTGGTGGAGACGGTGTTAGTGCGCCCGCAGGAAGTTTTGATGAGCTACCGTTGATTGGCGTGAAACCGACGGCTGTTAGGTGTACAAACGACGTGCGAATAATAAAAACACCATTTTTTCCATGTTGGTCCGTAAATACAAAGCAAGTTAAGATGCTTACATTCAAGGGTTTCTTTTGATCAGGTAAACAAATAGGTAACTTTGATATAAGTAACTTTGATAAGTCCCTCATCGCCTCCCAAAATATCTAAATCGCGGCTGAGGAAGAATAAGATAAAACCTGATACAAGTAGAACGTATACCACGGAAATAACAACATCCATCATTGTGTATCAATAACACAAACGTTGAAAAGGTGACCTTTCTGTTCGACCACACATTACGAGATTGGTACACTTGGTGTAGATATCCCTTACCAAAAATGACACCGTGGAATGAAAACCTATTTTGGGTACGATCGTCTTGAGACAGATATCAAAAGTATCAAATTAAAAGGTCAGCGGACATATAAGGAGACGGTACATCATGGACCCCGGCCATTTGCGTGATTGGCCTACGCGGAGTTGCATGTAACGGGAGAGATGGTGCAACCTCGCCGAGTGCCTCGTTGTTAACGCGGAGTGCCCGTGTCTTTTGGTACATTGTACGGGCGACGGCAACAATGAAACGCGCTCAGCGAATCCCTCGCGTTGGTCAGGTCTATAATTGCATGGAGACGGTTTCCCGTTGCACGGCACTAATGCACTGGGTAGCAATATCCCCCGGGTTCTGGTGATTACCCTCGTCTTCATTATTAGCGCTAATACACCCGCGAGAGCCATCTGTAGTATCACGTTATAGGCCCCTGAAAAACAATACGTTGGGACCAAAAAAAAAGCTAATTACCAAACAACGATGTAATAACACTTAACAGCGAGGCTTGGCTTGGCCTGATGACGCCAGTGTTCAGTTGTCCGATGAACATATGCGCCTCTTAAATGCATCCAGTGATTCCCAGACTAGAATATACACCGACAAATAGTACTACATTTGGAACATTAATCATAAAAAAGACAGTCAACCAGGTCTACCTAATCCCATACAGAATAAATTAGGTCTAGGGTTACCGTTCTGAGGGGAAAAAGGTAGACGAACTGGTTGTCTTACAATGAAAGTTCATAGCACTGCATGTCTAGCAACGAGAAGTGACGTATTTGTCCAGTAAATTCTCGCAGTACTTGCGATACCTGTCCAATCAACATAACAGGTGATCCAATTTCATGTTGCGAAATTCCTGTTGTTTTTTTTAAATAGGAAATTTCAACAAGTGCGAGTGCACAATAAGCTCTGGCCGTCTTGCATGAAAGTTTTGCATGAAAGTCTTGCATGAAATCTATCAAAATGATCCCTGCCAGAGTTTAAAAATGCGACGCCGATGCACATATGGAACACTATACTTTAGATTTGTACCTAGATTAGTAGCGTGTTGCGATAAATACCACGTGACTATAACATAACTGCACACATTTTGCTCCTTTTACTATCTTTTCATAAACATCTTTCCGAATTGTTACAAACAATGTTTATATTTTATTATTTTGTTTGCTTTTTTTGAAAATCAACATCTTGTCAGTAACATTTGTAGTTATATTTTTATGGGAAACTTAGGGGCTTATTTTGGTCAATCTTCGCCGGGGACAGACATATGCAAAATAAACGCGAATGCGCATCGATTAAAACAAAATCGGTGTTTCGAAAACCGTCAGCACTAGGGCATTTTATGACGACAGCATGGCATTTGGTCAATTAGTTTTGGTCAATTATTTTTTGGTCAACTTAGGGGGCTTATATTGGTCAATTTTCGGTGGACAGCCAGACAGACAGACAGACAGACATGTAGAACCTCCTGCCAGAGCTAAAAACAAGCTTGCTCCTTTCATCAGTTTGCAGCAACAAATTCGAACTCCAAAGTAAAAGCAAGCAACGTGTGTAAATCATATTATTCTCCGCACTACGTCACTGTATTTTCTCGCTCTCCGTTGTTTAGCTGACCAGCAAATTTCGTCAACACCAGAACCAAAACTGCATTATCAGAGTAACCAAGGTTTTACCAAAAAAATAGCGCAATTTGAAAACACATGACGTACGTGCCAAAGGCCACCTGTGGTTCGGCATTAGAGCAACTGATATTGTTTGTTTGGTCCCAACACCTCAGCACTGGCCTGAGTGTGAGGCAAACAAGTCGGCCTTTGGGACATACCCATGAGGTCTTACTGCATTCACAAGGGAGAATCTATAGTATTCTATACTATCTATAGTATTCGTCGGTTACTGACCCTGACTAACGCCGACTGATATCTGGATATTGATTCGTCGGCACAATGGCTTGAGACGAGTATTATGTGCCCGCTGTTTTAGTTGTTTAATATACACTTATTATTGCCTGATAGTCTTCTTTGCTAATCTCTATTGTGATAATCGTACGTACTGTGAAGTATTTTGGTTTAAAAGAATCACGATAATGACTCGGTGTTAATGTGGTAACGTGGGCACTGTACTAGAAGATCATAAGAATGATTTAGCCAAAAACAAAAGTGGCGCAAAACCGGTCTGTCGAAAGATCATGCACATAGGACACATTTATCTCCGAAAACATTCATGAACATTCATGAACAACCTATCTTCAGTGATTTTCGAAGAAAATAAAACAACTTAAATTCAAAATACTCAACGAAAAAACATGACAAGCCATTTAAGAAACGCGTTTCATTCCATCGAGAAATTATACTTCCAGGCAAAAGTCTCACTTAGATATGTTCTATCTTTACATCATCACTTCGGAAAAGAATGTTACAACCTGACGCCACTACAGCGGATGTGTACAAAGTCTATGGGAAATTGGAAATGTTTCTCAGTCCCAGATTCATGTCTTATTATCATTTTTGCAATGACTGTCCTTCATTGAGATGATATATGAAGAGAAAAGTGGCGTCTGATTGCAACATCTTTTCATCACTTCATCTGTACAACTACTGGCTGCTGTGTACACCAAAGTGGAAGAGCACAAACGAACAAAGTGCAAAGATATCAAAATAACTTGTTTATCACATTATCTCCTGAATCTACTTTAATAAAAGCCAATTTCACACTGACCAAGTAGCCACCTGGATGTCGGTTGCAGATTTGACAGCCGTTAACACTGACATGATTAAGTCTCTCTTACACGGTGCATATAATGTTGTTACGTAGACAGTTGCAAAATGCAGGCTCAACCACAAACTACAGCCGGCCTGCCTTGTCAGAGCTGTCAACAATTACGACGTCCATACGAAACCCTCGGTTCGGTTGGAGGCTTTGGTGGAAACGACGCTGCTTCATAATTAGATGTTAGCATGAGGACTGCATGCGGGAAAGCCCACTACGGCGTCAACAGGGATTCACTCCCTTATCACTCCTCGACAAATACCTACGGCTAGTGATTGGTGTTAATGTGTTGTTTGTTCCTCGACTTCACGAGGAAGACACTTTCAAGATACTGTGAAGATTTCGTGATGGGATGCTGGTATAACACTCAGAATAAAAGTAACAGGTCGTGGTTTCAGCAATAATATAAACACAAACAGATGATTTCTCACCAATGTAATCGGTATACAGAATATAACAACATTCTTGGTCAGCTCTTACGACCACTCGTATTTCCTCTCATACAAAAAACCAACAAGTGTCTTCGCCTCATTTTTCTTTAGAATCAATTGGACTGAAAAAATATGAGGTAACATATGCTCTACTAGCAACAAATCACTGCCAGCGGCACACTAATTATGTAACCAGATCAAGGGAAACAAGTCACATATATGATCCCTATATAATCCGAGTTAGAAGCCAAATAATAAGCACTCGGTAATAAGATTATTCGACATTATCTCTCAGGAATTATTCATCGTAAGTCCCATGCGAAGCATCTCATTGACATCAATTTATAGTAAAATAAATCTCGAATTAAGTTGGAGCCGAAACGTGACTCATATCCTTTAATATAGGTCACATAATAAGACAAGAAAGATTCACAAGCGGAAACAAACATTATGAGCCAGCCAACATTAAATTACGTTTCCATGTTCACAACTGAGTCAGCATGCACACACTCTAAAAAGTCCCGGGTCAGATTTGACCCTAAATCCGAGTCCTATAGGGTCCTATAGAAATGGCACTTCTTTGACTCATTTTGTGGGTCATTTTGAAACTTTTCCGGGCCAAAATGACACTTTTCCGGGTCAAAATTACGTGGAAAATGGGTCAATTTTTCGGTCAGAATGACGTGGGAAATGGGTCAAAAAATGTCATTTTGACCCGAAAAGTGTCACTTTGACCCGGCAAAGTGTCAGGCAGCCCATGGACCCGGATTCCGGGTTAATTATGCCCCGGACTTTTTAGAGTGCAGGATCGCCATATTGGAACGAAAACGAGGCTGTACTCACAACTATTACTAAAAATCCATTCAAGTGGGTGACATTTGCCCCTGAAGCCTCTCTATCAAGCCAACCGTGCACTACAGGGCCCATAACTCTTCATTCAATCCTTTTCTCTGCAGGGACAGCAACACTATACTCTCATTAGTCCTCCACTGGACCCATGAGTGCCTCTTGTGTCTAGGTTATTTGCATTAGAAATGGATCAAATGTCGACCAACATGTAAGGTGGCTTGTTTGTTTTTGTCTTACACACCCTACGGAACCAACCCGAAAGAGACTTCTATTTCAAAAACAAAAGCCTGCTCCTTTACTTCATAGCGTTCGAAAATGTCACTGCAGCGGAATTAACATACGACGCACTACGGCCTCTGTATGCAAGCATTTGCATCGGTTGATAATAAAATGTATTCTTCTCAAATGGGAAGTACATAAAATATTTGTAACAAAGTGTAACATACAGGATATCATTATCGTTACGTTTGGTGAATGCCATGTCCGACGTTCAGTAATGTTAGCGATGCAATGATGAAGGCCCCGCATTCAATTGTGCGCAACGTTTAGTTTTTTGGTTTCAGGAGCTTTAGCGTTTGTGCTCTCATTATTTCTTACACAGTGTTCCCAAGTGAGGTATCAAATTGAACCGGAAAGATTCCGTGACAAAACAAATACTTCGCATTTTTTTTTTTGTTCACCGAGAAATGTCCAAACAAGGATGATTATAAAAACTGCTTAGCTTCTTTTTGTGCAAGGTGTATATTGGGTTATCTTAGGCAAGCGATTTTAGCAAACATGGATTCTCTACTGTCTGTAAATACATGATATTGTAAAAAGATGATATTGCTTGAATCGATTGGACCAGAATATATCAGAATACAACGGGTTATTTAACTCGTATACGTTTCACGCCTTTTAAAAATTTTCAAATGAAGCCTGTATGTCGAAACCATCAGATATCAAGATATTAACTCTATTTTGTTATTGTGTGCCCGAAACGTAACTGAAGTAAACCTCTCGCAAGTTATCAGATATTTTACTTATTCTCTGTAAATTATCCATAATTCAAACTGTATTTTATTACATGCGTGTATAATGTCATTTGCAGTAGTTGAACTCTGCAAAATAGTAATCTTAAAAGGCCTTTCCAAAAAAAAACACGCTTAACTGTATATTGAATACACATCAAACTAATTCGCGGCGTTTGCTTCTGGACTTTGTGAAGCTATTCTGAAAATATTGATTTTATTTGCCCACTTTGACAAGACAACAGAAATATACTTGATAATAAAATGTATTCTTTTCAAATGGGAGTTCATAAAATATTTTGTAACAAAGTGTAACACACAGAATATCATTATCGTTGCGTTTGGTAATGCCCTTTCCCACGTACAATTTTTTTGTCAGCAATGTTAGCAATGCAATGATGCAGGCCCCGCATTCAATTGTGTGCAACTTTTAGTTTGGGGGTTTCAGGAGCTTCAGCGTTTGTGCTCTCATTATTTCTTACACAGTGTTCCCAAGTGAGGTATCAAATTCATCCGGAAAGTTTCCGTGACGAAACGTATTTTCGAATATTTTGTGTTCACGAGAAATGTCCAAACAAGGATGATTATAAAAACTGCCTAGCTTCTTTTTGTGCAAGGTGTATATTGGATTATCTTAAGCAAGCGATTTTAGCAAACATGGATTCTCTACTGTCTGTAAATACATATTGTAAAAACATGATATTGCTTGAATCGATTGGACCAGAATATATCAGAATACAAAGGGTTATTTAACTCGTATACGTATCACGCCTCTTAAAAATTATTCAAATGAAGCCTGTATGTCGAGACCATCAGATATCTAGATCATTAAATCTATCTTGTTATGTGTGCCCGAAACGTAACTGAAGTAAACCTCTCGCGAGTTATCAGATATTTTACATATTCTCTGTAATTATCCATAATTCAAACTGTATTTTATTACAAGCGTGTATAATGTCATTTGCAGAAGTTGAACTCTGCAAAATATTTAATCTTAAAAAGGCCTTTCCAGAAAGGTTTAAACTGTATCGTGAATAAACATGAAACTAATTCGCGCGTTTGCTTCTGGACTTTGTGAAGCTACTCTGAAAATATTGATTTTTATTGCCTACTTTGACAAGACAACAGAATTAGACTTGATATTACATAACCTATGTTGTGTGCATCTGCCCGTAGAGCTAAATGTTTCGAATGTGTCTCAATATTGACAGGTGCAGTTCAAACAAATAACTGCAAATTTGGGTGATGTCAGTCACTACAGGGAGACAGAAACAATACTGCGCCCTGAGAATGCTGCAGATTCAGAAAACAAACTCGATATTACGACAGCTTCACCCCCGCCGGGCAAACAATCAAACGGTTCATGACGAGAGTAAATGATTTTGTCCGTCGTTACTTTGACAGACACCACTGGCCACACAAATCAAGACAACTGAAGATATGAAAGTCTCTAACACTCGGTGATTTGATTAAACCGAGTGGAGACAGCTACAGTCCGAGAAAAAGGTTTTTCTACATAATGGTTGTCGGGTGTTTTGCTGAGATGAGCGCAGTTTTGAAGCTGCGCTTTAGTAACTGAATGTATAAAACGCCCACCCCCGGTGATTTGATTAAACCAAGTTGGTGACACCTACAAAAGGTTTTTCTATGCATTATGATTGTCAAACCTTTTGCCAAGCTGAGCGCAGTCCTGAAATTGCGCTTTGCCATCTCGATCTGCATTAACCTAGAATGAGCTGCGCTTGGAATTGATCAAAGGACGCGGGGGAAACAGTTCAGGCGCCATACAAACTCCCGCGAGTCCTATTTCGGTCAAGACGCATTGACATCAAAAAGATCCGAAGGGGAAAAATCAATCAGCAAGCCGGGAATGCCAAACAACTATCATCATTATCAC
>NW_022144875.1:0-11825 GCF_000002235.5 Strongylocentrotus purpuratus | reverse complement strand
GTGACGGAGGATAGGTCTTGTGTAGTGCCCATGGCTCAATTATCCATTGATACGACCAAGTAAATTGTGATCAAGTGGGGATGACAACGTTGCAGCAGATGTGCAACTTACAGCTGCTGAAGTCCGTCGTAGACTTCTGGCAAGATCTCCTACAGCTTCTGTTATCATTAGTGGTATTCCTACTAGGTGTTTGCTTGACACTGGAGCTGAAACCTCCTTAATGTCTGCTAAATTTTATAGTAAAACATATGGCAAGCACTCTTGGAAAACTGGAGCCAGTGGGTACGCTCATTAAGTTGATGGGCGCCAATGACTTAGAAATTCCTGTCCAAGGCTATCTTGAGACTTCTCTAAAGTATTTGGCCAGAAGTTTAAGGCCAGCTTTTTGTTTCAAAGGAGACTGAAGCTTCTGCAAGTTCTCGTAGAGATCAGTGTCCTGTGATATTAGGATGCAATATTTTGCGGCAAGTAGCATCCAGGTTAAGGTCATGGGTTCAGCACTGTTTGACCCAGACTGGGATTTAGCACTCCGTTGGGTACGGACAACCTCCACGTTCGACGATGACGGTGGCTGTGGTGATAATACCCTTGTGAACCATTAGTGTTGGACATATTTTCGTGTAAGCGAGAGGTCATTCCTACTGGGATGGTCAGTCGTATTCGTTGCGAGTTGGGGTGTGAACACTCTTGTACCAAGTGACAAAGAGTTCCTTGTTCAGGCTTCTCCCTTATGTTTGTCAAATAATGGAGGCCTTAGGAAGTCCAGTCATGCAGTGTTCCTGATCCGTCAGTGTTTGTGTCAGGTACTGGAAGGTATCGACCAGTTTAAAGGGTGCATCAGTTGATGTTTTTGTGGCTAACGCCAGTGCGGAGCCCGTTGTTATTCCTCCACTCACTAAGGTGGCTGTAGCTTTTGAGGTTGTTCCAACCGAACACCTTTTTTTATCGAGCCAACAGAGGGTGGGTTTAGCGTTTTTTATGCACCGTGTTGTTTCTGACGAACAGATTTTTCGGACATTGAGTCTGATTGTTTTGAGTGTAAAAATTCCAATGAGCATGTGTCTGATGACGCGAAAGAGAGTGTATCCCAGTCTGATCGTGAACGGTTTGTGTTTCCTGATGGTCAGATTTTCTTTTACCCCAGGAATTAGTGTGAGTCACCTTGGGCCGACAGAGGCTGTCCTTGCAGCTGAATTGATCAAGAAGCACATAGGCGCTTTTCATGTAGCCCATTTGATCTGGGTTTTTGTAATTTAATTCCTCACCAGATCAAGCTTGGGGATGACAAACCAGTCAACTTGCCGCACCGTAGATTGTACCTTGTCTTGTCGAAGAAGTTAAACAGCTTCTTCAAGATTTGCTTGATCGCCAAATCATTCGCAGATCAGCCCCGTACGCTAGTCCGATAGTTCTGGTGCGAAAGAAAAGCGACAACTGAGGCTGTGTATTGATTATAGACTTCTCAATGCAAAGACCACCAAAGACGCGTTTCCTTTACCAAGGATAGAGGAGACTTTGGAGTCGCTCACTGGGGCTAGCTCTTCTCGTCACTTGATATGGCACATGGCTACTTCCAGGTAGCCATGCATGAGGATTCGGTTTAAAAAAACGGCGTTCCGCGTACCGTGGGGCCTCTACGAGTTCCTCAGGCTTCCTCAAGGATTGACAAATGCACCCAGCACTTTTCAACGCATTGTAGAGTTGATCTTTGGCGATCTCAACCTTTCAGAGTTGGTCATGTACCTCGATGATTGTTAGTCTTTTCTAGCACATATGAGGAACATTTGGGGCGTCTAGCCAAAGTCTTTGAACGGCTTGAACGCTATGGTCTCAAGCTAAATGGTAAGAAGTGTCAGCTTTTCCAGACTTCTGTTCGACATCTGGGTCACATCGTCAGTAGTGATGGAGTATCAGTAGATCCGGATAAAACTGCACGCATTCGGGATTGGCCCATCCCAGCGACTGTACAGCAGCTGAGATCATTTCTCGGCTTAGCCTCTTATTACAGGCGATTTGTTTCGGGATTCTCGAAGGTAGCTGAGCCCTTGCATGCCTTGACCCGTAAGGAAGAGAAAAGCAGGAACACCCGTTCGTGTTCTGTTGGTCAGAGGAGGCTGATCAGGCCTTCAGGAGTTTGAAGCAGGCTCTCTGTACTGCACCCGTCTTGTGGTATCCCGACTTCAACCGTGACTTTGTTCTAGAGGTTGATGCCTCGTTAATCGGTTTGGGAGCTTGTCTCTGCCAGTTAGATGACTTGGGAAAGCTTCATCCCGTGGCTTTTGCCAGCAGGAGTCTCCGAGTGCTGAAAGGGATATTCAGATCTCTCTAGCTTTAAGTTAGAGTTTTTGGCCCTCAAGTGGGCCGTCTCTGAAAATTCAGAGACTACTTACTTGGACGTCACACAGTCGTATATACTGACAACAATCCCTTAGCGCACCTTCGACAGCTAAACTTGGTGCTGTTGAGCAGAGGTGGGCCGCTCAGCTCGCACCGTTCGACCTTGAAATTCGGTACAGATCAGGGAAGTCCAATAAATGTGCGGATGCCCTTAAGCCGCTACCCTGGTGCTCAGCAGGAGGTCAAGGTCAATGTTCTTCAGTGTGCCCACCACAGTGAGTTTGACGAAGGTGTCTCGATACCCATTGCTGTGCGATCTGCTAATTGTGAGGAGCAGGGTGTGAAGAGACCAGTGGATCTTTCAGGTTCAGCACCTTCAGTTCTACCCTCTTATTCACCTGCCGAACTTGCGTCTCTGCAGCAAGAGGATGACGACCTCAAGATAGTTTGGGAGCGTTGGCGCAGTCGTTGGGAGCCTGGGCAAGACTTACCAGTTGGAGAACAACTTTCCAAAGAAGCCCGAAGTTGGATTAAGGAGTGGCCACGCATAAAGGAGAAAGGTGGTGTTTTGTACAGATGTGTGCATGATGCGGGCCTAGGAGAGGTGTTCCAGCTTCTTGTTCCACGGAGGCTCAGGAGGACGATTATCGAAGGAGCCCATGACCATTGGGGGCACCAAGGGGTTGCAAGAACCTTGTCCTTCATCAAACAGCGTTGTTTTTTGCCTGGTGTTTCTACTCATGTGCATAACCATATTAGGGATTGCTTCCAGTGCAGAGTGTCCAAAGCCCCCTCTCCCACTGTTCGGTCGCCGCCATGCGCCATCTGTTGGCTTTTCAGCCGTTGGAGCGGCTTGCGATTGATTTCGTGAAGCTAGATCGCGGCTTGGGGAACATTGAGGATGTACTGGTCCTCACTGATTCTTTTACAAAGTTTTCTGTTGCAGTACCATGTAGGGACCAAACGGCACCAACAGTAGCCCGTGTGTTGCGCGATCACTGGTTCGTCCACTATGGGATTCCAATCCAAATACACTCAGACCAGGGGCGTAATTTTGAAAGTGGGTTAATTCAGGAATTATGCAAGCTGTACAACATTAAGAAAACAAGGACGACACCTTATCACCCGCAGGGTAACGGTCAGACCGAAAGGTTTAACCGTACCCTGTGTGGTCTCATCAAGTCTCTAGACAGTGCAAGTCGCCATCGTTGGCCCGAGTTGCTCCCCCATTTGGTCTACATCTACAACACTACACCCCACTCTGTGACAGGGTATGCACCATACACCTTAATGTTTGGGAGACAGTCTGTTGTCCCCTTGGATCAGTTGCTCAGCAACACACGAAACAACTGGAATGAAAATAGTATACAGAAGCAGGCTCAAATCATCCAACACACTTACAAGGTTGTTAAAGACCGGCTGACCAGAGCCGCAGAGTTAAACAAGCGCCGGTATGACAGAAAGGCCAAGGCAAGCCATCTGGCGGTTGGTACTAGGTTCTTGTTGAGACAGTCCGCGCATACAGGTCGCCACAAGCTTGCGAACACTTTCGACGAGCGTCCGTACGTCATAGTAGATTGTGATGGGGAAAATAGTCTCTTTCTAATAAGGCCAGTTGCTGGTGGTGACAGCAGATGGGTGAACCGTAAACTACTCATTCTGGATCCGCGTAGAGAGCCGGATATGCCGGTGGGTGGGGACCCATTGAAATGTCTGCCATCCGTTGATGACGGTAACAGCTCTAACAATGAGTCGGATGATGATGATGACTTTGTCTTGTCAATTCCCCCACAGCTCTTTCATCCAGAAGAAGAAAGTGGACCACCTCAGGATCATACCGCAGAGGGAAGTAGCAGTAGGGAGGTCCCTTCGGACATTGCCCATCCAGAATGCCCAGCCAGTCAAGACATACACCCACGTAGGTCAAAACGCCTGCAGGAAAAACGGCAGACAGGCAAGTGGCCGAGCGCAGTTACTTAAGTGTATGATACCCCAGTCGCATTGCAAGAATGCATATGCGAGAGGGAGGTAGCCCGTGAAGTTAACGGGACATAGAGAATCCGCCTCTACAAGCATTACTTCTTCATGCATTCCTTGTATAGGCATGCTTTCTGCAGTCGATAACCGCAGATTATTTTGTACATATGTTTTGTACGTGTACTTGATTTTAAGACTAAAGTTTGTCTTTCAGTGAGCTTTAAATGCAAAATGATGCAATAAGTATTAATTGTTTGGAGGTGATCCGAAGTTTAACTATATTGTTCGTGTTTGTTCGGAGATTGATATCCCTTGTGGTAGATATTTTTTGAGTAAATTAGGGTTACCTGCATTGCAGGATACGGTGTTCGGCCGCCTCTTTCTCTTTCATCTGTCCGATTTTTGGACTGGTTGATGCCTCAGATACAATTTATATATATATAACTAAAATAAGAATTGTTTTGGTGGACTTTTGTAAACCACATATTCCTAGACAACAATGTCAGATCAGGCACTAGTGTATTTGTTTGGCCATTCTTTTCCGGCGAGACTCCTACGAGAGTCTCGTAGTAGCCATCAGTGCGTTGTTGATTATGTAGGGCTAAGTAACAAGTGCGACTTGTTCGTTGAAGGGCACCCAGGCCTGACGTATGACAGATTTTTCGCAAACAGTGGACACTATTGTCAGAAAATGAGTTCAAGACCAATTGACATTTTGTGCATAGATATGGGCACAAATGATCTTTGCCAACAAGACATAACTCCACTAGTTCTAGTTGATAAAACCATTCAGTTCCTGGATACACTCACCCTTCATGGAATTGCTCCTCGATGCATTGTTATGTTTTCGGTCATTCAAAGGTCCAGGCTGTCCCGATCTGGTCAGGTCGCACTCACAACGTTCAATCATAGAGTGAGACGTTTTAACTCGCTCTTACCTCGCAGGATGCGCGCGTACCCAAGAGTGCACGTGTATCAGCAAAGACGAGTAAACTATCCTCGATACCTAGTGGATGGTTGCCATCTGACCTCTGATGGCATGCACAAATACCGTAGAAGCATTAAGGAAGTAGCTCTTCGTTACCGACGTAGGTAAATGTAAAATCTAAGCTTATTTGGTTGTATTCTTGGCTCAAAGGTCCCACGGGTGATGTAAAAGGAAAAAAATGTGCCTTTATTGCTAAATAACCCGAAGTCTCTTATGCCTGATGTGTGGTGGTAACAGTGATAAAATTCAAAAGTTTTAAATCAGTATTGTCCTGATTTTGTCCATATTAAAGGAATCCCTTTTGTAATCCAAATCTTGACATTTTGCAGTAAAAAAAAAAAAGTCTCTTAGCACATTTAGATGTATGTAGAAAAAAAAAAAAAATCGATATTTTAGGCATTGCTTTATATAAATGCTGCCTATTAACAAAACATTGTATTATGATCTGAAATCATCAAACTCTTTTTGCAAATTGTTTTGTGGACTATTTCATTTTCCACAACTCGTCTCTAGTTTTAAATGATTTATTCTCATTCTTGTGAGTAAACCTGTTTATGCTGTATAATAACATATTCAGTATCTGCAGCTCTGATTCACTATGAAGTAATAACAAAGCTGTGTGGATGGTGAGTTGTTGCTTCCATTTTGAGGGTTAAACCTCAAGCATCCAAATTCCACATTGTTTGGTATTAAAGGCTATTGTCTTACACGTTTAAAGGAACCTAATCAGCGTTTAAAAAAAAAAACTATTAAATTGTTTTCATAAAGTTAAGAAGTGTTTATAACTGCTAATTTGCTAGTTTTACCATTTGATGTTCTGACAAGTTCACTTTCATTGTGCATGTACCATGCCAGGTATTGATTCTCTTAATAGTGTTCCGCAACCACTTTTATTGTGTACAAATGTATTAAAGAAGGAATAATGTTGATATACGGGTGAATAATTTGGACATCTTTGAAATTGTAATTGAAAGTTTGATATTTACTTAATTGAACCACTCGTGGTCGAGGGTTCTTAAGCAGGGAACTTGTAGGGATCATGAATATTGATAAGCGTCTTCTGACGCTCCGCCCACTTTTCTCTCTCTCATCGTCTTAATGCGTTCTTGTGAGCTGCCTCTTTGAATTTATGCCCAAAACACATCATTTTACAAGCTCCAGGAATCGAGCCAGACAACCCACACATACCAGGCTAACAATAATCAACTACTAGAAGCTCTGTAGCCTCCCCCACCTGAGAATTTACATTTGTATAACTGCACATAGACGAGGTGCTGGGTTTTTAATTTGCTGGGATTAATTTGCTGGAACTAATTCGCCAGGATTATCTTGCTGGGATTATTTACTGGAACTAGAATAAAAGCTCAGTGAACATCAACATTTTGTACAGTCTTCCTTACCGAGGCATCAAACCTCAAACCACGTGGGCTGACCGCTCACGTAAAAGCGGAACCAACGCACACGCGTCGCTTCACTTCATTAAAAAGGGGAATTAGTAATCGTTAATTTGTAGTGCAACACAAGGTAGGTTAGCTGTTTGAAAGTTTCTCCCCAAACTCATCGTACCTTTCTTGCTTTCATCATGTCTGAACTCTTTGACGGCATATTTACAGCTATCTTTGATTTCTTCACCAACTTCTTGCGACGCTTCCCTTTGTCTTTCTTTTTCTTGGCATGTTGCTATGGCGAATGTCTCTGCCTTTTCTGTTAACAAAGACTGATTAAATATAAGAGGACGTCTTATCATTATGGTGATCAATAGTTTTGTACTTATTACAAGCTCATGAGTCACAGTGAACATAAAATAGTCAAAATCACCAAACCATTTATATTAATACATGCATGTCCACAGACCATAGTACGTCTTTTTAAACATTTGGACGTCATCTTTCACAAAAATTCCAAGGTCAACACAAACCCACACCACTTGGACCCACACCAATTTGGCGATTCTGTATTCTGTAAGTTCTTGTTCTGGAAGAATAGCTATGCCTCAAGTACGGTTACGACAATAGCAGTGGCTATCATTATGGCAGTCATGGCAGTTGACAGTCTGTTCCCTGACCTGACAATATTCAAGGTCAGAATATTTCTCTTGGAACCAGGCTATCAATCGAATGGTTCTCGGACTTTATTTCCCTTTAAACAAAATCCTCCAGCACTGATATTAATAACAAAGAAGAAAATGAAATCTACTTAAATAAAAAGAACGATTCGATTAAAAATAGATAGTGGATATATTGCCGGCGGCAATCCCCATCAACAGAGGGCGCTGTACTCTCTAAGATAGGGCTGAATTATAAGATATATTAAATTACCACCAACGGTTGTGTAGCACCTGTGGCCTTGTGGATAAACATGGATCTCGTATGCGGGAAGATCCGGGTTCGATCCCCGCTGGCAAAATTTTTAAGGTTTTTTTTACCCATCCCCCAAAAATAAGAATACTCTTCTTTTATTATTTTAACATGTCTCAAACATTTTATTGCAGAGTATTACATTTTCTTTTTCAGATTTGTGGCACTGGAGGATTTTTTTAAAGGAAATAAAGTCCGAAATTGTAAAAATGGTCTGATTCCCATCTTGTGAATACGAAGTTACAACAATAATGTGAATGTTGGCTTGGAGCCAGACTAAAATTTGTCACCAAAAACAGTAACTGCGCATGTTCAGTAGTCCAGTACATATCCGGCAAGCTAACGTTACTAAAGTTTTGCCGTATCCGGCTAAATATCCACTGCCTTAAAAATATAAAAGAAAAGAAAACTAACCATCAGACCATGCTAACTCTGTCATGACTGTTGTCTTGTCATTGACCATGTTGACATTTAGCCCCACTAGTGTGGCCGTCGGTATGCTGCGCTGAACCTCTGGCCACACACCGTGGTACCGCGCGCTACTGAGTTGCAAATGCGACGGCTGTTTCCTGTGCCGTAGATCCTGAATAGAGATCAGTGCACGTGGCCCCCAGACGATAAATGCATGGTACAGGAAACAGCCGTCGCATTGCAACTCGCGCCCTCGCTCGACAAGCAATTTGCATAAACGCAACTTCACAGCTTGAGGTCATCTCTGTCACATTCAAATGGCTGCCATCACCAGACGTTTCACGAGTGCATATGGGCTCCAGAAAGATTCAAGAATATCTTGGAAAATTGAACATCATTACACCCAAGCATCCCAGAAGTGAAAGTTGGGACATCATCGTAGAATACAACCACATGTAAGAAATTCGCTGTTGAAATTATGAAAACGTCCTCAGTAGTGCGCAGACCACGGTGTGTGGCCTTGGGTTCAGCGCAGCATACCGACGGCCACACTAGTGGGGCTATACGGCCGGCTGCCGTAACGATAGCTAGGCACTACAAAAACTTTAATATACACAAACATGTTGGTTGCCTTTAACAACTGTTTCAAAAATCTACACTAGGCCTACAAGCAACACCTTGACAAAGTTAAGTAGATCATGAGTTTCATTTTTAGTCTTTAAATTTGTAAAATGATAAATAATAATGCAACAAAACCAATCTTAAATTCCAAAGAACTTACCCCGACTTAAAAAGCGGGATTCCCCAAAATGTGAAATGACAGTTCAGTGATTTGAGTCTGGCACCATTAGCTATTTAGGTTACAAAGATCATGTTTGAAGTCTGGTTACCGAACTTATTTCCAAGCGTGAATTATAAGTAAAAAACTTCAAGTTTTACGATTCCAAACAGTAATACCTGGTACAGTAATTATGCCATTAAAATTAAAAACAAGAATCGTTTTTTTGAAACGACTTATTATTATTTATTTAAAAATTAATTTGCTGCATATTTTTCGTTTAACCTTAAACATAACCCCTAATTTTACTACGATATTGAATGTCTGTTATCCTGACTACCATAATGTATTTTGACACACACAACCAAAAACATTTGTCAGACACTGACTACACGAGCAGACGATCAGCTCACTGCATGCGGCATGCACTGGCTGCACTGGCTGCATGCGCAGCCGTGCATTAGCACTAAAACCCATCATCTCCTGTCAAAGTGTCATGATAAAACACGAAATCGTTAAAAATGGATGTGAATGTTCCGGATGTTGTACTTGTATTCAGTGGCAAGCGGAAATCGGGAAAGATTTTACAACTGATATTTTACTAGAGCGGTAAGTCATTGTAAAGTAGTGCAGGATTGGGGCCCGAAAAAAATTGTTACAAAACTAGCCCCATAAATGTGGCCTATTTACTGGACTGCCTCCGTAAACATAGGCCACACATCCACATGTACAAAAAACGTGTCGACTTTGCCAAATTTTGATTTCACATTTAGGCTTACTTTTTACGTTTTTTTTGCTTTAGAAGCATTCTCACCCTCTATATAGGCTAATTAGAAAGTGCTGCCTTTTTCAGATGTCCATTTTTCGTGAAATTTCCGGATACATTTGCACACGTTTGCGTATCAAAATTTCAACATGAAATTTCACAAAAATGAAACATCTGAAAAAGGCAGCACTTTCTGATTAGCCTATATAGAGGGTGAGAATGATTCTAAAGCAAAAAAATCTACAAAGTAAGCCTAAATGTGAAAATCAAAATTTGGCAAAGTCGACACGTTTTTTTGTACATGTGGCTGTGTGGCCTATGTTTACGGAGGCAGTCCAGTAAATAGGCCACATTTATGGGGCTATTACAAACATGCGCCGATGGCATACTGCCATGAGACTGCGCGGCGGGCCTGCCTCCCACGGATCCTTCGTGCGCCGCCTAATGACAAGTTAGCCAGTGAAGTGCGTGAAGTCGGCCTTCATATTGATCAAATCCTCATTTATTCGTTACATATTTTACTTTTACAGATTGGGTGCAGATTTGTGCGTAATACTGAGACTGTCTGGACACTCAAACTTCAATATGCGAAGGTATTTTGTCAAATTCATTATTTTTTTCCCTGCAAAGTCCAATCACCACTTTTAACGTTACAGCAGTACTGCCTGGGTCATTGCACTTTTGCACTGAGACCTGAGACCTATATGTTAGTAGAGAAATGATATACATTGTATTCTTAATGCACTGCTGCCTTTTGTCAGTGAGCAGGATCATAAGATTAATACATGTAGTAATGTTGGGTTGCTGGGCAGCAATCCATACCTCCTCTCCCACACACTTCCTTAATATATTTTAAAGTACATTTTCTAGTGTTTTTATGTGCATCTATTTATTTACCAGTCTGATTTTAGCTTTTAGGATCATTGTTCATTGTCGATTTTGTTTTAACTTTAATGTTTTTCACTATTGTAAAATGACCATAATTCAGCCTTCGGGCTGCCATGTGTCCTTTAAATGAAATAAATTAACCATGAATAATAATATTTGCTGGGAATTTCGATTTCATTGTCAGTCTATTGAGATCATATTTCATAAAGCTGTTATAGATCATACCACTTCTTCCTGTTAATTAAAAGAGTCGACGACCTTTATTTACCCATACCCTAGGAAAACAATTTGGACTTCAATAAGTTACTTGATGCCACCAGCTATAAGGAGGACCACAGGGCAAAGATGATCAAGTGGGGTGAGGAGCAACGCCAGAAAAACCCAGCATACTTCTGTGGTTTGGCTATCGAAGATGCATCACCAAACCACAAAGTATGGATCATCAGTGACGCTAGGAGCAAACTGATGTGGTGTTTTTCAAAGAGAATTACCCCAAGCAGACTGTCACTGTAAGAGTGACTGCAGATGACAGTGTCAGATTGGCGCGAGGATATGCTCATACCAAGGTAAATAATCTAAATGTAATTTAACCCTTAAACCCTACATTGAAGATGAAATGTGTTTGAGAAAACGTGAGGATTTTGGAGGATTGAGAATGAATGGTGTTGAAGCACATGAGGATTTTGGAGGATCGAGGATGAATGGTGTTTTTTGAACATGTTGAAGAGGAGGATGATTTTGGAGGACTGAGGATGAATGCATTCTGAGAGGCAGGACTGTCTGACGATTTTGAAGGATTGAGGCGCTGGGTTTCCTTCATTTGAACATCAGTGCAAAATTTTAGAGGACTTTGGAGGATTGAGGATGGTTCCTAGCAAAAAGGGCCTAGGGGGTTAAGGTTAAGGGTTTCAAAACTTTCAACCCGAAATATTGAAACCTAGACAGTACAAAAAACAAAACAATGTGCCTCCACAAGTTTTTTTTATCAACTTATGAAGATCACTTCTTTTCTCAGTCTGTAGTCCTACTACATGTACAACATTTATGTAAATAGTTAATTACTTTTCAATGTTGTAAATACATTGTACTAAATTCAAGAAATAGAATTTGACTTTATCAACCTTTCTCCAAATTCTTGTCTGTTATAATCAATAAGACATGCTTAAATGTAATTTGACATTACCTTGTTTGTTGCCATTTTCTTAGGTGTTGATGATGCAGAGTCTGAATGTGGCTTAGACCAGGGAGTAACTTGGGACTTCATCGTCTCCAATAATGGTAACATGGCTGAACTTGAACCCCAACTTGCCAAAATTATTGACC
>NW_022144874.1:0-11838 GCF_000002235.5 Strongylocentrotus purpuratus | reverse complement strand
TCATTTAGTCTGGGCATGTCACTTACAGCAGAGGTAATGTAATGAATATCTCTCCATTGCAATGAACAATTGCTCAGGTTTAACGTCTGCATGTTCGTAAATCGCGGACAAATGTTTGGTTCTTAAGTCAGCCGATCCCCCCAACGCTGTGTTGCCGGCAAGGATCAAGTCAGTCAGTCCTGGGCATGTCACCTACAGCCGAGGCAATGTGTTCAATGTCTGTCCATTGCAATGTACAATTGCTCAGGTTCAACGCTGCATGTTCTAAATCGCGACAAATGATTGGCCCACAACTCAGCGATTTGCCCAACGCTGTGTTGCCAGCAGGATCAAGTCAGTGAGGCTTGGTAGGACGATTGCAGCCGAGGCAATGTGCTCAATGTCTGTAGTCTGAAGATTGCAGTCACTTATTTCAAGTTGTTTTAGGCTAGTCAATTGTTTGAATATGGGGGGCCCAGTTCTTTAGCTCTACCTCCCAATGTATTGCCACCCTTTATGTAAAGATCAATCAAGAGTCGGTTGCATTTCAGTGACCACAAGGTTTCCTCAAGATCCCTTTCCACTAAGGACAACTGGAGAGCCTCACATTCCTGAGGTTTTCCATGTAACCCAGAACGAAGGCTAAATCACTGACCGAAGACACCGAAGAAACCTCATAGTTTCAACACGTGCCAGTTGTGCCAGCGGCTTTCGGACCTACAGATGATTTCAAGAAGGTACACGAGACTGCGGAATCATTATTGTTATGCACATCGATATTTGATGAATATGCGTGTCGCTGTGAGACACAGTGGGCCTTGCTTGACTGGCTTTCAAGAAAACAGTACCGACTAATCGCTTGTACTACATCAAATTGGTACTTGGGCTCATACTTATTAAACTTACTGTCAAGCAGTTTACAATGTCCGTCATGCACTTCTCATTGTCACCACAACAAAAACGAAAGAGAAACTCATTTGAAACACGCCTTCAATTGTCGACAAAATTGCCGTAAATTGTTTGTAATTTTCCGAATGGTACACTTTGTACACCCTACGCTTTACAAATCCCAGATTCGTCCAATGTACACTCCGCAAGTATTTTGCTGCACAGTATTCTGCATAATCTTGTGCGTGAATTGCATGTAGTTGTGTGGATTTGAGGTTTTCAATAACTCTTTGCTTGGTTAGGATGCCTGCTTTTAGTGCCAGCTCTAGCGCCTTTGGTTCAAATTCACCTTCTTGAAATGAGAATTTCTGGTTGGCACTCATGAGTCCAGCAACGCAGTTTGTCCTATGGCAATCAACGTTTTCGATGTATCGTCGTCGGAAATATCTCCTTTTCTTGTGAACATGTAATAAATTGCCTTAGTAAAGAGGCGTGAGGTTGTTTCTGGAGTTTTTTACTCTCCCTCCACAATAAGCACATGAGAAGTAGCAACATTGGAGTTTTAGCAAACTCACGCAGCGTGTTGGACATTTGAATGGTTTGGATTAGTGCTTTGCCAATATCAGGATCTTCGTCATAGAATTTCTGAGCGTATTCATGAACATCCTCGTCAAAAACCCAGAACTTCTACGTGTGTGCAAGGATTTTGGATAGTGATTTTGACATCAGTGTCTCAAGACGAGAAGGGCGGCTGAGACACAGATGCAACATTCCTGGTACATTGTTCTATTGAGTGCTCTTAGGATAGAACCGAATAAGGCTGCATCGAGTGTTTTGGTCTTCATTTCATCAAAAACCATCCAAAAGAATCAAAACCTCATTTGGGTTGGCCAGGATGAATTTATCAAGCTTATTTTTTCAATTCTTGACTTTTCTCTTAGAAGTTGATCAAAAATGGAATCAACAAGTTCGGATTCTTGCAACAGGGCACACATCTTTAAAAGAAAGACAAGCTTGAACCTCTTCAGGATTTCGCTTGTCTCATCAGCCCAGTCGAATGCAATCTTATCAAAAATGGTTGACTTCCCGACACCTCCCATGCCAAAGAAAATTAGGCGTTTGATGAGTTCCCCAGTTTTTGTCCTTAATCTGAATATTTTTGCATATTCTGTTGAGTAAACAGTTTCTCCTTTCTGGCCAGTCACTGCTACCCCTTCCCGTGTTTCTAACTGTACTTTAGTGTATATACCAGCTATGTGCATCTGGTCATTATCAACCCCAGGCAGCAACTGCACGTAGCTGCCTGTCGTTTTATAAACTGTCTTCAAAATGTCCCTAGTCTTGTTACCAGCTTCTTGTAGCTAGGAGCCTTCTGCCTTGAGTCTTGGTCTGGTCTTGGACTATGCCGAGGTCTGGGTGTAGGCACTCCTATTCAGATCAAAACAAGAAAAAAGTATTGCTTCAAAAAAATATTGTTTCTGAACGGATTAACAACTATTCCGCAACAGAAAAAAATATGTTAAGAAATTAAAATAACTTGTGTAGTGATAAGAAATAATTTATTTGCTTTGCCCTAAGGTCAAATGAGGGCGCTGTTTAAGTTAACCGTCAAACTTCCGCGAATTTGTTGAGGGGTTATGAGGATATAGAAATAGTACCTTCATCAGCTAAGTAAGGGGATATTTTGACGATAAAAGATAACTAAGGGGTTTTATCTCTAATGAAGTGCTGTATTCTCAAACATAAATTTCTGTTATTGTAAAATATGTGAATGTAGGATAAAGCAGATGTTGTTTGTATCGTGTGCGCCTTAATACTAAACAACTGTTTACGTAAGCTGGTTTGGCGGGCACTGTCTCCGAGGTCTGCGCTTTTGACAGCTGTAGAAAGCTTGCTTTAGCAATATCGGACCAATTTAGTCCGACAGCCGATGGCTGGATATACATTTTAAACACAGAGGAAGGAGAGACAGCCCTGGAGTCCGTGCACTGGCTGTATGGGACAAATTGAATTAATTTCATGTTATTTTGGGGTTTTACTATCAACGAAAGTGTAACTTCCAAGACGCCGACCGGGTCAGAGGTCACATGTCATACATGTACGTTAATGTGGGAAGGCTGTTGTATTTGCAATGGAGTTCTTTGTATCTGGGTTGGACTATGTAGTTTTTCTAGGATTGATTTATTAATTGCACCCACTTGTATTGTGATTAATGCGATACGTGCACATGTATGTGAAGTTATGTGAGTTTATATGATTTATTTTTAATGTATTTGATTACTAGGGTTTTTGTGATGAATGGGAGAAGAACGACTAATAAATTTGATGTGATTGAATCATCACCCCGGAACCTCGACTCCACACCGAGTTTCACTACACTTGCAAACAAAATTGCCAAACAACAATGTTTTGGCATCGGTACTGCTGTTTGACGCAAATTTGTCAAAGGTTGCTCTACAGTATATTCAATTTTGTACACCGACAAAAAATTCAGACAAACAGTTGTTAACTTCAGGCGTGCAAAAAAAAGGCACAAAAAGATATTGGTCTCTGGTCAAACTGAAGTTCCTTAAGTTTTTTTTTTTTTTTGGGGGGAGGGCTTTTTTCCAGAATTGTACAGGCAACGTGGGTACTATTTTACTTTTCGTGTCCTCATATATATTGGTGTCCTCCATCATTTGCCTTGGTGCAATTCCCCATTCCTGGTGCTCCTTGGTACAAATTGGAGGTGCGCAATAGAGGGCGCTGTTGAAGCTTCCGTGGTAAATTTGATTAAACTCGACGCGCGCGCTGACCAGAGACCGACTATATTTTGTTTGGCCAAATAGCAATAATCCTCTTGAAGTAATCGCTACACCCCAAATAAGCCATATCTGGTTCCTTCAATTCTGATTAAGATAAGCTGAAGCCAAGCGCAAATTAGATTTTAAAAAATCGGATTTGCCCTACAACTCACTACCAACAATGATATTCAGTTGTTTTCCCAATCCTTTCATTCGTGTGTAAATGCAAAATAGTGGTGCACTTCATTAAAGCTTTATACATAGATGTCTTTTGTATATATGGCAGAAACACAATGGGGTCCTGTTTGGAGGGGAGTACAGTGTACAGATTTGATCTTCAATACTTTGTCAATTTTAAATGTTTGCAGATGCACACTCGTTAAATTATAATTATAAACTCTGAACAGTCCCAGGTCAAGTTCAACTCGAATGCTGGTCAGATTTGACCTGACACCTTTTAGTCCAAAATACACCTACATGTCGCCTTCCCGGCCATTTGACCCGAGGTAATTGTCATTTGACCAAGAACAGTGTCATTTTGACCCAGAAGTGTGTCAAGTTAAATCTGACCCAGATTCCGGGTAGAATCTGACCCTGGACTCATAAGAGTGTAAGTTCGACTTTGACGACAAAATACTGTGTCACTATGTAAAAAGTGAACAGATTTGACCGACATACACTGTCATGTTAATTGACATAGACACTTGTCATTTTTGACAAATGAATTACGTCTCATTACGCATACGCAAATTATACATTTATTTGCAATTATGCAAGTAACCTCAGTAAACCCCAAAAGCTCTACGTGTGTGCAAGGATTTTGACGAGTGATTTTGGACGTCAGTGTCTCAAGATAAAAGGGGTGGGTTGATACAAAGATGAAACATTGATAGTATTCTTTTCTATGAGTGTTTTTAGGATAGAGCTGAATGAGGCTGCATTGAATTTTGGTCCTCATTTCATCAAAAACATCCGAAAGAATCAAGACCTCATTCGGGTTGCCACGATGAACTGATCAAGCTCAATGTTTGTTATTCCTGAACCTTCATCAAGAATGTGATCAAAAGGGAATCAACAAGATCAGATTCTTGCGACAGAGCACACATCTTTAAAAGAAAGACAAGCTTGAATCTTTTCAGGATTTTGCTTGCCTCATCGGCCCAGTCGTATGCACTCTTATAAAATGTGCTTTACTTCCCTCCCATGCCAAGGAAAATGAGATGTGTGTGATAAGTTCGTCTGTTCTTGTCCTTAATCTGAATATTTTTGCATACTCCGTTGAGTTTACTCAACCAGTGACAACTGCTACCCATTCCCGTGTTTTAACTGTACTTAAGTGATACACCATCAATTTGCATTATATCATTATCAACACCAGTAAAGACTGCACGTAGCTGCTGTTGTTTTATAAACTCCTTGAAATGTCCACCTTTCGGTTCTTGGTCTGGTCTCTGACTTTGCTGAGGTTCTGAATGCAGGCACTCCTATTCAGATCAAAACAAGAAACATGCTTTAGTAAAGCAGTTCTAGTGCCCAAAATAAATTTGAAAAAAAAGTAAATAAATCAATGTTTTGGCTTTTGTACTGCTGTAGGACACAAACTTAATTTGTCAAGTTTTGCCTGATACGATGTCATATAGTCAGTGGCGTAGCCAGGAATTTTTCAGTTGGGGAGGGGGGTGCATTTCATGGGGGAGCGTCATGTAGATCAATGATAATTTTTAGAAACTCAAAATCTCAGTGGGGGGGGGGGGGGGGCGACTGGGGGAGCGACAAGGTTTCATGGGGGCTGTCCCCCCCACACCCCCCTCCCCGTGGCTACGCCACTCGATATAGTACATCCACTATTTTTACACCGACTGCTGGTGTACAAATAAGTTGATTGAACATAGTTATCCAAAGATTGACCAAGACAATAGCAATAATCACTAACTCTTAATAACTCATACATGTATCTGATTCCTTCAATTTGTACACATTCGTGATTTTTCTTTTTAAATAACATAAAAAGATATCGCTGGACAACTCATAAATACCAACCACGATTATTCACTTTTTTCCATTAGCTCATTGTTCCATTCATTCATGCATACATGCAAAATTAATGTTTGTTTAAATTAATGTTTAATGCCCTTTTCGGATGAGTTTACACAAAAGGGGCGCTATTTGTCGTGGGTACATACAGGAACAAATTACAAGACTAAAACCACTAGCGCCCTCCTACTTTTGTGTCCACGTTTATGTGGTATACCCCCCCCTTAAAAAGTAGAATATAAAAACACTTGACTATATAAAATTGCTTTCATCTTAACAAATAAGATTATATTTACCTGGTCCCTCCATCTGGTAGTTGTTAATAGTGAAATTCACTCCAGTTGCACCAACAATGGTAGGTTGTTGCTCCCACTGATTGTGCCGATGTTTCCGATGGCTCCGATGGCTCCAGTTCGTTGTGAGGAATCTACAAGCAGAAGAAAAAAGTAAAATATCCTTTATAAAAACTGCCGATAAAATGATAGATGTCTTGATTCAGTCTGCAATTGTCGTCTGTACTTGGGAAACATTGCCTTTAAAGGGAATATACAACATTTCCGAACATAAAAAAAAAACAGAATTACCAAATTATTATGAAATACTTTTACTGGACTGTTAGTGAAAGTCTAAGTATCCTGTAAAATCATGGCACCTAGGTCCAATATCAAGGCGCTGCTTAGGCCCAAAAAGTCTCCGGTTTCTGGTATGGAGCTTGCCAAAAAGAGGTGCGGCGACGCGGCTTTGTTTTATTTTTACCTGATTGTTTTGCTTCAAATGTCTGCTGATGACAGCAAATGGTGCCCGACTAAACTTAGTGCAAATATATGGGAGTCCAGAGAGGCCACATAAAGCTTATTCTCGACCATAACCCAATCTAAAAAAACACGTTAACATGGTGCAGCAGCAGGGGTCTAGTCAAACCAGTGAGTTTGGCGTTTTAAGACATCATCTTTCATAGAAAAAAACTTTTTCATTTTGCCGACGCGCATGCTACAGCGACGCGCACGCATACCAGAAACCGGAGACTTTTTTTTTGGCCTTACCGCTAAGCACTTTTTTTGTGTGCTAATCATAGCACAACGAAACTTGCTGACCTTAAGCACTATTTCACGGCGTGTTATGTGCTAACGGTCGCGCGCGCATCATCGTTTCCATTGTTACGTCACCATAGTTAAGCATTTTTTTCTCTGAGGTAAACATGCCTTTTGCTGCGCTTACTGCTTACTGCTTACGGTCTCCATGAAATAGACAGCGGCTATGTAAGCATAAAATTGTGTGCTTGAAATTGGCCCCTGGTGTGCTGACATTTTCAAGAAAAGTGTACTGTTGTATCAATTTTGCACGCTGGTCGGCCGACCAGCATTAAAAAAAAACTGGATTTTTTTCTTCAAATACTGACCCAAATTTTTATAGTTAGTCTGAATTTTGTTTGCAATCGATTACACACCTATGAAAGATTACAAGCCAGATAGACTGGTTCCCTGACCTTACAACTCCCCAACGTCTATACATTGCTAATATTTCAATTCAAGTGGGTCAAGGAACTAGACTAGAACACCCAGGTTCTTCTTGTTTTTTTTCAACATCTACCAAAAAAATTGTCAAAGAAACCAGTGTAACAACATTTGCTTGAGCTCCCCTGGAAAAAATCTATCAATTTCACAAAATTACAGCAAAAGCAATGTGGTGTATAGTCCCTTTAAAACCAAGACATTTGTTTTTCATTGACAATCAAAGGAAAAGAAGTTTATTATACATGAAAAACCAAGCTATAACACCCCCCCCCAAAAAAAAGTTCAGGAGATTGGGGAGGGGAGGCGGAAGGTGGTAAATGCCCCTCAACTTCCCAGTAGGGTTTTTAATTGAATCCAAACAAGTGGTCTAGCTTCACCTGTTGCAGCAGAGGGGGCAGGAGCCTCCTGTTGCATCGTGGTAGGGACATCAGTCCGTTGGCAGGCTGCTCCAGATTGTTGCATCGAGGTAGGGACATCAGTCCGTGCAGGCTGCTTGAGATTGTTGCATCGTGGTAGGGACATCAGTCCGTTGGCTGGCTGCTTCAGATTGTTGCATCGTGGTAGGGACACAGTCTGTTGGCAGACTGCTTCAGATTGTTGCATCGTGTTAGGGACGTCAGTCCGTTGGTAGGCTGCTTCAGATTGTTGCATCGTGGTAGGGACGTCAGTCCGTTGGTAGGCTGCTTCAGATTGTTGCATCGTGGTAGGGACATCAGTCCGTTGGCTGGCTGCTTCAGATTGTTGCATCGTGGTAGGGACAATCAGTCCGTTGGCTGGCTGCTTCAGATTGTTGCATCGTGGTAGGGACATCAGTCCGTTGGCAGGCTGCTTCAGATTGTTGCATCGTGGTAGGGACTCAGTCCGTTGGCTGGCTGCTTCAGATTGTTGCATCGTGGTAGGGACATCAGTCCGTTGCTGGCTGCTTCAGATTGTTGCATCGTGGTAGGGACATCAGTCTGTTGGCAGGCTGCTTCAGATTGTTGCATCGTGGTAGGACATCAGTCCGTTGGCAGGCTGCTTCAGATTGTTGCATCGTGGTAGGGACATAAGTCCGTTGGCTGGCTGCTTCAGATTGTTGCATCGTGTAGGGACATCAGTCCGTTGGCAGGCTGCTTCAGATTGTTGCATCGTGGTAGGGACATCAGTCCGTGGCAGGCTGCTTCAGATTGTTGCATCGTGGTAGGACATCAGTCCGTTGGCCGGCTGCTGCAGATTGTTGCATCGTGGTAGGGACATCAGTCCGTTGGCTGGCTGCTGCAGATTGTTGCATCGTGGTAGGGACATCGGTCCGTCGGCGGGCTGCTTCATATTGTTGCAACGAGGGAGGGACATCGGTCGTTGGCAGGCTGTTTCAGATTGTTGCATCATGGTAGGGACATCAGTCTCGAAGGCTGCTTCAGATTGTGCATCCATGGTATTTTGGAATCACTCGGCCACAAATGGAAGTCCTGTTTGTCAATAATTAATGAAAAGCTGTGTTACATTTTGTTCGCTGGTAGGTTACTTGTTATTAATTTTTAAGAGATTTGTTATCACACCCATGACCACTGACAAAGCAAAAGGCAAGCAAGCCTGCCTTGTCTGAAAATCGTTTTCGACAATAAACTCTCAATAACCGATTGACATTCGCATTTTATCATGGGTATGGACGACAAACAACCAATGCACCTGATTCACAAACCTACGAAGGCAGTGAACCAGTTATGCTTCACCTATTAATGCATATGTCATAAAGTATATGTCATTATTAAGGGAATAAATGTGTGCTCGGAGGTTTTTATCACTCTGTTTAATACCACTTTGAGTCTGGGTGCTGATAATTACCCGAGCGGAGGCGAGGGTATTATCAGCACCCAGACTCTAAGTGGTATTAAACAGAGTGATAAATACCGACCGAGCACACATTTATTCCCATTCATAAATACCTTTTCGGTAAAAAAGATCAAACAATTCGTTCAAAAATCCCGATTTTGTTCAGCAAGTTCACTTCATGCTTTTTGAAACATCCCTCTAGCAAAATAATGGAATGTTCAGCTGGCGAGTAAGATGTTAACAGCCCTTTTATGGAGATTGACGCGCGCGTAGCAGTTCTGCGCGACATGGACGCGATGTCGCGCAGAACGCACTGGCGCGTTGCGTTTTGAATTTAGAACTATAAAATTCTGACTCGGTAGTGTAGTGTTGCGCATGCTTACGTGAGGACTGTGAACGTTCACAATAAAACGATAAGAGGCACTGGATTTTTAGGAGTCCACATTTTATTGTGACACTGGAAAAGTGTTTAAGACCAGCTAGCCATGTCTTTATCATCCGTTTAAAACCGGCCACGTGACGGCTCTCGACAATAGGAATAGCTAAACTGTCTGAGGTATTTTATGAATATTTTTTTTAATTAAAAAAAAAAATCAAAAAAAATTCAAAAAAAAGGAGGAAATTAAGAAATTTGTTCAGAATGTTTGGAAAGTGTTGCGCCACGTAGGCTTGGCATAATTTTCTCCTGAGAATTCCATAATTTTCTCTGAGATTTTCCACGGTTTTTTCACCTTATAAATAATTGTAACTAAAGTCATGAAGGTAAAAATGAAAATAAAAAGATATCTCTTACTAATTTTGTTTCTCTGTTTCCAAAAGAAAATCTCTTCCAAGCCTACTACACTCACAATCTGCCTCGCATTCATATATTTTTATGCAGACTGCGGCTTCGGCTCGCTCGCTCCCATTGGCTGGTGATCATGGGAGCGGCCCTCGAGTTCGAACCTCAACCCCTATGTTCTGTAGATAGAGGCGTCCCAAACGACCTTAGGTTTTGTTTTAAATGATTATGTTAAATAAAAAAAATCCTTTGAATTTTTCATTTCCTCAGAAATTCCCTTAGGACATTTAATTTTCTGAAATTTCCTTGAAATAAGGTCAATTTCTCAAAAGTGGAAGCACACAAAATGCATTTCAGATGTCAGAAGCAACAAGCATGTGCCTAATTCAAAACCGGCGGATGTTTTATGTCGTAAAAAATGCATTCGATTCATAAAAATGTGGTCATTTTACTTAAACATGTAACATGCTTCTTTTGCCAACATTCTTGAGCTGACTTCAACTATTATTTGATAAATTTCATTCTAATCCATGCCCAATACATTTGAAGTAGAGGTCACTCAATTCATTAAGTCATTTTATGGTTTTTTTTTAACGCAAACGTTTTATAAGTGTATATAATGTTGTTAGTAAATTTTGTTCCGGGTAACATGCATTCCTTGCAATGTGAACGAAAAGGGTTTCACAATTCACTCCTCTTTCACACCTACGGAAGGTGCCTTTTTTGGCAAGTGCCCCTTTTCGTGACCCCCCCCCTCCAGTTTGAAAAGCGTTCCGCTGCTGCTGGGTGTCTGTGTATGCATTTAACTTGACTGTACCATTTCGTTGAATGTAAAGTGATATTTTAAAGGTCAGTTGGGTCAAGGAAAGTCGATCAAAGTAAATATGTTGTTATTTCCTGCGTACGGATTTTCCTGTGTTCATATTTCCTTTCACTGGCTAGTACAGCCGGGCATCCGCTAACTATAACCCATAGTCCTTTTCTCCTTCTGTGTGCTCTGGCGAGTGGCCTATTGCATAAGTAAAATTTGGGTCAAAAATGCAAGATTGCAAGTTATAAAAACATGGTGTATTGCACATCCTAAAAATAATATAGAAATGAATTTCAAAAGCGTTTTTATTGTTCTTGTATAAAAGAGTACGGATGATGCTTTATGATGATATAGTTACTTTCTGACATTATTTCGCATTAATTGGCTGGATAGCCTTTGAACATAAACGTTAACAAACATGTAATTTTTGCTGCCCAACATTTGCCCAGAAATGGCCAAAAACACTCAAACAGCCCGTTACAAAGGCAACAGATCTGATACGGACTTAAAAGCCTAATTTGGTTACTATCTCCCAATTTTTGGACCGTGAATACCAATATTAGGGAGTTGGGCCAATTTCGCGATGTCCCAAATCGTATCTGCAAATGTGTAAAAATTAGAGCAAGTTTCGCCTTGTTACGAAAAGATGCAATCACTCAAATCCGAAAGTAAAATAATTGTTCGCCTGTAAATAAAGGATGCACTTTTCAATCAACTTTTCTTTACTAATGAAAAACTGAGATGGTTAAATACTCAATTGTAGCGTTTGAAGTTGGCATAACGTCGGAGCACATTTCTTAGAGAATGACGTCTTCCGATTCTGAAATTACTGCTTGGTATTTCTGTCATTTCTATAGAAACAAACGTCTCAGCTTTCACATAGAACCAAATTCGATGCATAGATGTCGCTAGGGAAATCGCTGGCAAAATTTGAGAGAGTAAAAACCGAGTCAGTTCTTGGGGACTTTTTTGGGGTGAAGAAGGACACTTGAAAAGTTGTGAAAGACCTTTTGCAAAGAATCACCAGGGTAAATTATCTCACGTTGTCGCCGTTTTCTCGGGTACTGGCCAGCAGACAATACTAGTCTGGTATTATGTATATTATGCACGGCTGGTATTGGTCCGTTGCCAGACATAGTAGTCTGGCACGCGGAGACAGCGATTACGCGTACGCCCAGCCTCGGACTCCAGGGGCCGGGCGAAGGCGCGTTCCTGCGTTCCTTACACAACTAACCC
>NW_022144873.1:0-11852 GCF_000002235.5 Strongylocentrotus purpuratus | reverse complement strand
GTGGTAAACCTTATATTAGTGCATGAAACAGTCATCTATGAGGCTCCGCTCACGCGGAGCCTCATAGTTCTAAGGAGTAGGCTTGCGCGTAACATCGCGTTGCCTATCATCACATCAGTGATTATATTCCGAATGACCTTTGACATGGACTACTTCATCGAGATACTGAGTGGCTTATTTGACGGGTCTGGCATGTCTAGCGTCTGATGGCAAAGTGACTGACATGACATTTGTTTGTGTGTGGCCATAATCATGATGGAGGCCCGGGCGGCCAGACACGCTGAGCATGCTGAGCTCGATTATTTACAAGATAACCAAAAAATAACCCCAAAACAACAGCTTTTCCTAACTAACACCGTACACTACATATGCATGTTTAAATTCATTTGATATTTGTACATACAAAGCTGTAAATTCGTCTTTTTCCTTACCCCTTTCCATCCTTTTCCGCAGTGCGAGCAATCTGCACATAACACAATGGCGCCCATCATAGACTAGCAAACAGTCGATTCTGCTTAAAAGTACGCGAGCATTTGACTCCGCTAAAACTAGACGCTGCCCTCAAGTGAAGTTCGGCAAACAGTCAGTCAATTTTAGGAATATTGTTTGGCGCTCCTTGTGCTGCACAAAACATGATTCCCCAAAATGTAATAATATCCTGTTAAGTCGTGTACAAAAGTCTATTGGAAGTCATAACAATTTTAAGAAGTTATTTCTTTTCTTTTGTTTTAGGAATATCCTGCTGAAATTGTTCATACAACACAACAAACCCGAATTACTCCCCCCCCCCAAAAAAAAAACCACCAAATAATAAAGATAGAACATCAGAGGCACTATTAATCCATAAGAAGAACAAACTTGTAACAGCAATCCAATTGCCGCTAATTAAGAAGGGATTTTAAAAAGGGAAAAGGTATATACATGTACATGTATTTCCAATTATTTTAGTGCCATCCTTATAGTGTCCTAATAATGTCGCTGAGCTGACTCGACATGTTTGGTTGTTGCCAGATGAAGAGAACCGGGCAGTGCTACTGTATATGATTACCCTGGCTAATCTGGCACACTGTGTACATCAGATGCAAAAACAAATCTAGTGAATGTAGCCATTCTGAATCTGTTGTACAGAATTGTGTACATGTACACTCTAGTACTCGCTTTACTTGTTTTGCCATTTATTTTGAGATACTTCGCAAAGCAACATACATGTAGTGCACAGTCGACTCTCGTTGATAAAAACTTGTTAAGAGAAACAGGCAAATTGTTATAAAAAATACATGTATCAGAATTTGTATTAAGAGGAACATCAGTCCCATTCATTGTGCGCATAAATGCAGTCGGGACAAGGATTTGTTTGCTATAACTAGAATTTGTATTAACAGTGTTTGTACTAACGAGCCGACTTTTAATTGAGCATAGAATTGTGCATTAAGCCAGAGAAACTCAACCCATCAAACCCAAGGGCATGTTTGTTGGAATCTGTCAGGAGTACAGTACCCCTACAGTACACCAACAGTCTCGGTTTAAATTGGGTTGGAATACCTCAAAAATCAGAGTCGGAAATATGCGAGTGCAGTTTCCCATATGGTATGGAAATGCCAGGATGGGTATGGTTCCTATATAGTCGATCATGCTGGGAGTTAGGGTTTTAATTGTACCTTATTGGCAAATTTGTACCTTCATTGTATTCTAGTAACAAAGAACACCCTATGAGATACCCGTTATGCACACACTTTACTAGGCTGCTTATTCTTTTCTTAACACAACAATAATATCAATTGTACACAACTACAAAATAGTATTATATTCCAAAATTTTATTAGGGCTTATAGTGTTTCATGCTGGAACACTTAACGATTAATGCACAAACGAAAAAAGGCTGAAAACTGAGCTTACAAAAATGAATGTGAATCAACAGTTACTCTTAATTATTAATACAAAACAAAATTGTATAATCCTCAGAAGTTGAAAGTTTTTCAACGTTTGTCATTGAATTTGACCACAAATAGTAAACATTATGGCAGAATAAACACACAACTTTGAAGTCTGTACAAATGTGGGTTTGGTTTAAAGTGCATTGTTCATGTAAGTAGAGGAAGATTTTCATTGACCGAGGTGAATCTTTTTATGTTTCGTAACTAGTTTTCAAAATAATGTCTTCTAAATAACCAGTTTCTGAATGTTTTAGGCATTTTTCTCTTTTTTTCGGATAAGTTTTCAGGTCGAAGCTTATAAAATATTGCTCCAATCACTTATCATGCAAATTGGAACAGAGTCAACAGTTTGGCGAAATATGTGTCTTAAGTGCAGTGATATGCAAATGAGATGTCAAAACTGCAGGCGCATTTTCAACCACCTTTATCGTTATGAAGCGTTTGTCCACCACCTACATAATTTATTTGAAATAAGCTACTGCAAGACTTTCGATAAGCAGCCAATAACATGCATAAAATGTAACAGTTCACATCTGTTGTATCAATTTATACAAGTGTAGTACTCTATTTGTATGCAAATGCTGAATGATTTTTTTTTTTTGATTGGTTATATTGGCAGATCCTGAAAAATTTTTAAAATCATTTTAATTACATGAAAGAGCATATCGCGATTAAGTATACACTATACACAACCACTCACCAATGACCATGTACATGTACAAAGAAATGACTTTCGTATTTTATGTGCGGAATTAAAGGAGCCTTTGAGTTTTCCTCACATTTGTCTGTATCAATGAAATGCAAATTTGTCGAATTGGACAGACAACTTTTCCAGGTTTACTTGTCTCCAAGAAGATTTCACTTGAAAACGACAACCGGTATTTACTCTCTTACAAGTACAAGTCACACACGTATACATCCCACCATGTTCCTACTACACTCAGCTGAAACAAATGTATTCCGACTGCAATAGGGAATGATTTTAAGTCTAGGTACAGCCACTTACTAACACTATATGCTAACAACTTCTATACACATTTCAATTTGTTAAGATGTCCATTTGTTAAGATGTCCATTTGTTAAGATGTAGAGGATCCAGTCCACTGAAGTCTTCAAAAAAGCTCAGAGATTTTCCCACGAGGAATCACATGACCTGTGTCTCTAATTTTCAGACGAGTCTTGTAGCCAGTCGCATTTGTCCATGGCCTAAACACTGTTCGTTTGTTGGTCCTCATCTTTAGTCCACTTCCTCCATGCGAGACGCGTCATCGTCTGCTCCTTCAAGAGGTGGCATCTGCTCGGGCATTTCTTCGACTACTGCGGCATCATCTTCATCGATACCTGTCAACAGAAATACACATTTTGTTATTATTGTTAACAATTCCTTGACTCATCACGAAATGGAGGATATCTACAGATAATATACTATATTCTCTCTCAAAAAAACCCACCTGATATGCGCATACAGACTATTAAAATAAGACTAAATATTGGTTGTGCTACATCATTTTTGTCCAAACATTTATGACAAAATTCACGCTCTGATGCAATGTTTCAGATGTTGTTTCATGAACAAATTAGCCGAGTTTTGTTTAAATTTTACAGGCAAGCGAAAACTCTGAATGAATCAGTCATCATGAACCAATATCAATCCTACATAATTCCAATTAGTCCTAGTTGGTCTGTGATACATTAGTAAAGAAATTTGACTGGAGTGGGTTTTGAACCTGCAAACCTCCGAATTGCCGTTCCGGTGCACTACCAACTGAGCTATCCAGCAAATGCTTAAAAACATTGTTCGATATTTGGTCTGAGCCCTTTACATACTTCCATTAGTTTAGTTCACCGAGTGCTTGGCGAGCGCTTGTCAGAAAAATTTCAGAGCCAGAAACCAATTTGAATTAAATCGCCTCAACGCAAAATTCATCACCCAACCTAGTATCAACCAGTGATCCTTACCTAGACCCAGCTTGATCATTCTGTGGATGCGGCCGGCGTGCGTCTGTGGGTCCTCCAGGGAGAAACCTGATGACAGCAAGGAGGTCTCAAACAGCAGCATGACCAGGTCCTTGACCGACTTGTCGTTCTTGTCTGCGTCCGCCTTCTGTCGCAGCGTCTCCATGATGGAGTGGGTGGGGTTGATCTCCAGGTGCTTCTTGGCTGCCATGTAGCCCATGGTGCTGGTGTCGCGCAGGGCCTGGGCTTTCATGATGCGCTCCATGTTGGCTGTCCAGCCGTACTGGCTGGTCACGATGCAGCAGGGTGACACCACTAACCTGTTGGACACAACCACCTGAAAAACAAAAACCAACAAAAATTACAAATACTAATCCCCATTTTATTTGTTTTAAAACAACACTACCCTATCAGCATCAAATTGCCAAATAACGGTCAATTAGTTTACATGTGCCAGTTAGCCTTTGAGTTAATTTGGTTGGGGTAAATTCTCAGATGTTTTATCAAAATTTACCCATACCAAATAGAGCCCTCCTGTTGTGTCCATCATATCCTGAAATCACTTGTGGCTTTTATTTCTCATAGATTCACAAGTTGAGTTTGGACCCGGCTAATTTGGCTGAGGAATTACAGATTTGCTCCATTCATAGATGAATTTGTTTCAAGTTTGCTGGGCTTGTGATTTCATATCAGTCCAATTTATACAAACAAACTTTCTAATTGCATGCTTCAAAACAAGAATCTTGACAGTGGATACACTTGTAAACAGCTCAGTAGAATTGAGTCCATCACGGATCATCAGCAATTAAAACAGAATCTTATACATCACCGCTGTTTAGCAACTTCATGTTTGCATGCTTTTACGACCACTAAGGTGACTGACGTCTGCACAAATTGCCAGCGTAATGACCCTAACCAGCCAGGTATTGTCTAGAAACCCTGCCAAAATGCTTCACGCAACACTAGGTGAGAAGCCTGCCCATTGTAACAAGATCCAACAGGTCAACAACTGCTTACAATTTTTTAGTCGAATCCATCGTAAGTCCTCCAGTCCCAATTCGACTCACAAGCTATTCAAACGAACAGTGACAAAGGCATTTCTTTGTTATTGTTCATCCCCGTTACTTGTGATTGGAATTGAGAGGGCTTTGTGATGGACTGGACCACTAAACTGATACCAAACTGCCTCAGAGTCCACGCTTGCATTGTTCAATGGGACTAGTTCTTACCCTCTCAGAATCGGCAGTTCGTTTTGATGGCCCATTGCAATGAAGCCTCATGGACTTTTACACCTGTTGCACTGTGTTACATCTGGTTAAAGTTAGGGACAGTGTTGTTCTCGAGTAAAAAAAAACCTGACTCATGAGTCATTAGCATCAAGTCCAAGACACGATGTCGAGTCTGAGTCTTCTGTCAATGTGATTCAAGTCAAGTCTGAGTAACTGAAATTCGGAAGGACTCATATCGAGTCCTGGATTTGAGTCCTGCAACACTGGTTGGAGATAATGGGCGTACCTTTTCCACCTTCTTGTCCAGGATGTCCTTCATGACCTTGCACAGGTCTCAAACTTGGCTTTGAGTTCCTCCTCTTCTTCTTCTCTTCCTCGTCCTCGGGAAGCTCCAGGCCCTCCTTGGTGATGGAGACCAGCGTCTTGCCCTCGTACTCCTTCAGCTGCTGTACACAGTACTCGTCGATGGGCTCTGTCATGTACAGGACCTCAAAGCCACGCTTCTTGACGCCCTCAACGAACGACGAGTTGGCAACCTGGTCTCTTGATTCACCTATGAATATCAAACAAACTCTGTAATGAATGCTCTCAGAGATATCAGCAATATGAAATTTTTGCATTACATGGTAACATTTTTTTTTTTACAATGCAGCTCAGTACAACTTGGTTCATCACCAAATAATATCAGCAATTAAAACAGAATTTTTTGGCATCACTGCTGCATAATTTCTGTGTAAATTAGTAAAATTTTAAAGTTATTTGAGTGCCTCTTTCTTTAGCCCACCTGTGATGTAATAGATCTGCGTCTGGTTTTCCTTCATGCGAGAAACGTATTCCTTCAGCGAACTCATCTCGTCGCCGGAGTGAGATGTGTGGTAGCGCAGGAAGTTGGCCAACTTGGTCCGGTTCTGGGAATCCTCGTGAATACCGAGCTGCAAGAATACAGTCAGAACACTTTCAGTAAGTACACTTCAGTAGAATGCCCCATTATGAACATCAACTATGGCTCCCAAACTATATGACTGTACAACTATACCGAGCATTGGCGGCAAAATTCACTATGGAGGCTGTCACTTCTATCACGAAGGCCCCCTCAAGGCAAAAAATTGGGCTAGCTATTGTTCAGATAATGTGTCATGGGGCAGTACCCTTGCACATTAGTACACACAATGGTTTCACCATTGAAGGGGACCTCGTGTACGCACGCATATCACGGACATTTGTCTATACCTAACAAGCTTGGTGGTCCCTTTGAGTTTGTTACAGTGAGTTTCACTATAGTCGGAGCAGAAGCAGCTGTTTGTTGTCCGTGGAATTTTTTTTGAACGCTTATTTAAATTTTAATTGACAACACTAGAAACCAGATGTAAAATAAAAGGAAGAGTGTTAGAGGTCGTATAAGGTTTTAAAAGTTGTATAGGATGGAGGAAATTTCCCAACTTAATCAAAAATAACAGGCTTGCAGGAAAACGAGATCTATTCCTTATTTCTCACCTTGAAATCCCCTTTAACCCCGAGGAGTTCAGAAACATACCTTCAGGTTCTTGCTGAACTGCTCATAAAACTTCTTGAAGTCGTCCTTCTCTTCGGCAAACTCTATGAAGAGCTCCATGCACTTCTTGACATGTTCTTGCGGATGACCTTGAGGATCTTGCTCTGCTGGAGCGTCTCACGGGAGATGTTGAGGGGAAGATCCTCCGAGTCCACCACACCCTTGACGAAGTCTGTAAGCCAGAGCAAAACGTTCCCATCATTCAAGACCGCAAGAAAATGCCACAAGATTGATGTGACGAAAACAAATTCAATGGATGAAAATCGCAGTGCAATATATTAAGGCCCCATGTTTTTTTTAAGTCTTTAAAGTCCATTCATAAATACCTGAGACAGTTTACCAATTCCTATCGGTCGAGAGCCCGTCACATGGGTGGTTTTAAATGGTTGATAAAACTTTGACCGTTTCAAACACTTTTTTTCCGGTGTCGCATGAAATTTGTGAATAGCTTGAGGGGTGTTTCACAAAACATCAAGTAAAATTGTTGAACAAAACCATCAGAAATTTATCATTTTCAACTTGTTTGACGGTGGGATTGAAATGTACTTATGAATGGGAATAAAGATGTGCTTTGCCGGTATTAAATAAGTACATTTACAACCGGCTAAGGGCCCAGACGCGGAACAGGGCCAGTAATAACAGAGTGCAATGGACACGTGCAAAAAGCTAATCCCATTCAGTACTTAATTTTACTAGCATGTGGCATACAGCTTGATATTTTCAATGCACATTTGACCAACAGTGTTCACAATGTGACAATTTCAATATCACGAAGCACAAACATTTGGCACAGTGGCTTCTCGGAAATATTTTCAATTGTAGCTGGGAGGAGGTCTTTCGAATCAATTGAAAACATTCACTCTAGCCCACCGAAAAATCCCAAAACACTTACTGAGGTACTCGGGAATGATGTCTTCACAGTTGTCCATGATGAACACCCTGCGCACGTACAACTTGATGTTGTTCTTTTTCTTCTTGTTCTCAAACATGTCAAAGGGCGCCCTCTTGGGCACAAAGAGGAGAGCACGGAACTCGAGCTGTCCCTCAACAGAGAAGTGCTGCAAAAAGAATATTCCAAGAAATTAGTCCATTTGGAAATGGATGCATAATCCCGTCTTGGACTAACAAGACGAGGCAAAGCTAAAATTCCATTCAATGGATTCAGAATGGCTACACAAAGGCAAGATTTAGCCCATTCATTAGCATTATGGGCAATCCTATACAATAGCACTGCCCAGCTCCCTTTAGTCTACAACAAATCTAATTCATATGTGTTTAGTCAACGAGAGAGGCTGTACAGGATAGGTTGGCCCTCCAGGACCCCCCCCCCAAAAAAAAACGGCACTTGGAACAGGAGACCACTGCAGGTTTTGATGTAGCTTTGCAGCAAAGAGGAGCAAGTCCCTGGACATTAAGAAAGAGGTCCTCCATTGCTCCTCCTCTCAGCAATGCTACCTTACTGCTTGGCAGGCTGGCCTAAGGCAACCGACACCTAAGCAGACTGGGTTTACTCTCCTTCCATGTGCACCACCGGTAGCCGTCAATGTTGCTGTGCATCGGTGCCAAAGTGACTCCCACGACAACAACTACGGCCCGGCGCATGTTGTGCTGGAAGATCTCCAGTGTTCTTCTACTTTGTAAGGCACAAAATAATCTACATGCACCCTATATGTAACCATACTGTTTCTGAAGCTAGTTAACCCTATTGTTAACCATAGTTGCTAATCATAGAGCAAGTTCGGGCAAAGACCAAGTTGGGGCAAAGACCATTCATCAACTCATGTTTGATTCATGACGTAACTTACGCTAGCACACTAATAACAACGTACTAATAGCAACGTGCGAACGTTTCAAGTCAAATGTCAATCACAAAACTTCTGAGTCTTGGCTCCCTGCTGTGCATTATGATGTACGTGGCTATTGGTAACCAGCTATATTCCAAATATTTGACTAGAGTAGTTCAACCATTCTGCATTCCAGTGATATTACCTGAACTGTGGTTAACCATAGTCCTCGCCCAAACGTGATCCAACTTGCTCCCCGTTAGGAAAACACCTCTATGGTTCATGCATATGTGTCACCACACATCTTGGACCACCTACCTTGACAGCCAGATGGTCCTCCCAATCGTTGGTCAGGCTCTTGTAGAACTCGCCATACTCCTCGGGACTGATGTCATCTGGATTCCTGGTCCACAGCGGCTTGGTTTTGTTCAACACCTCGTTCTCTGTGTACTTCTCCTAAAAGTGAGGGGAAAAGATAATTTATAGGTAAAGTTTGAAGGCAAATAGGATCTTTTGCATTGTCGTAATTTCATGAAATGGACCGATTGAAGGGCTATTAATTTATATTTATAACCTGTTCCACTGAGCTGTTCAATGATATTGGAAAACCATGAAAAAAAATGCTGTTCACTTTCAACCGTTCGGCGGGCCGTTGATCCGACTATTGGCCTCTAGGCAGGGGAAGTGGATTGATTTTTTTGATACGGCTGTTCAGATAGAAGGGTGGTTAAAACAACGTTCAGTCTATTGCAACCTTACATGCCAGGTTTTATGCTTTTACCACAAATTACTGTTTTAGCAGCTCCACTACTGCCCTGGCATCATGCAAGCGCTTTCATGCTGAGTGAACCGGTCTATAACAGATGACCAGAATTGAGCATTTTGCTCAGGAGAGCCTTAGCCTCGTTTTTCTCACCTTGATCTTTTCTTCTTCTTGTCTTTGTCTTTGGAATCTCCCTCTTCATCTTCCTCCAGATCTTCAATCTTGGGCTTTTCCTTATCTTCCCCGTCTTCAGCTGCCTCTTCTTCCTTCTTTTCTTCCTCCTTTTCTTCCTCTTCTTCGTCGTCGCTGACTTCCTTCTCCCGTTCTTTTTCGACCTGAGAGATCAAAGAATAAAATTATTCAACACTGGAATCTGAGACAACTTAATTGCGAATCAAATTGTGTCATTTTAGTAAAGCACTTTTGCCCAATTGCACTCTGCGAACCCACCGACCCACTTTTGGAGACGCTCCCATAGAAACACTGAATAACCACTGAGTAACAACTCTTTAAGTCAGACTTCAGAGTTGGATCCGGACCTATGCAGTCAGCTGTCGGTGCTCAAGTTCAGCCCCTTAATGACGACCAATATGCAGACAGGTAAGTGCAGTTACTACATGTACATCCAGATGAAGCGTTAGACTGTGCACATAAGGTGTCCTGCACATCAGCGCTCTCACCAATGACAAAAGAGTATTGCCTATCCCTGCACAGACCCAATAACCTCACCTTATGCTACAAAATACTACTAGTAGTAAAATGTTCAAACGTACAAACACTTTATACTCGGTGTGTTACCTCCTGATTGAAAGTTGGAAAAAAAAATCACTCGGGTGGGCCTCGAACGCACAACCTCATGCTTTCTAGTGCAGACGTCTTACCACTCGACCACCGCGCTTGCGGGATCGGTTGGCTGGTTCGAATCTGATGTATTCCATCTTATGAATTATGTTACTCTATACTAACTTAATTTGCATAAGTGACTACATTTGCCAACTTACTTGAAGCGCGATTGGGTAGCCAATGAACTGGCTGTGTTTCTTGACGATTTCACGGATTCGCTTCTCCTCCGTGTACTCCACCTGGTCTTCCTTCATGTGCAGAACGATCATGGTGCCACGCTTGAGTGTGTCAATTGCTGTGGGTCAAATCATTCACACATAACTATGCAACTGCCGCATAAACCAACGTTTCAGAATTTATAATTCTTGCACTGCAGTTATTTGTGACAAAATCCACAAATTGAGTCTCGTGGGCATTCCTTTACTTTGTATGTTTTTTTCAGAGCATACTCAACTTGCCATTTTTATAATACTCTGTATGACATTCTGATTAACCTTCTCTCTCTGGCTGGCAATTTCAACAACCCAAGCCCAGCAGTCGTCAGGCTGGTGTTATTGGAAACGAACAAAACGCATAAAAAGCAAATGATCCTTTATGCAAGTAAATAAAAGATACCCTTTTGGGACTCGATTTACAGAGCTCGTATCAGGAGCTTGAGACTCCATCACGGTGTCTTTATCACTGGCATTGTTGAGGCCCTCACGTGACCCGTCACATGACCAAGCTTGGTCATACGACAGGAGACGATCGTACTAGTGGGCCAGCTCACTCGGTATCTTTTATTTACGGGATATATAATGGGACTGGAAACAAACTTTCAAGCTCAAATCCTTTATGCAAGTTTAAGAACCTACTCAGAAACTTGGGATAGGACAGCTAGAAAAAAAAAAGTGGAAACTGGACTGCCCAAGATCAACCTCCTCAACTCCGGTCTCCAAATTGGAACGGCGAAATTTTTTTACTTCAAGTTACAGTGAGATAAATGATCGTTTAAAGTTCCTTTTCGGTTTAAGGTTTCAAGCCTAAGTTACTTACTTGGAACTGATTTGACAGTGAATGAACCACCAGCAGACGATTCCCAGATATAGCTCTCATCGTCTGTATGCTTGGAATACACCGTTACCCTGTCAGCCACCAGATAGGCCGAGTAGAAACCCACACCGAACTGACCAATCATGGAGATGTCTGCCCCAGCCTGGGGAATGTCAAACCAGAGGAAAAAGCAGAACACTAAAATCAAGTCTACTTGGGGAGGGGGGGGGGAATTTACAATCACACACTATGCAAAACAGGACAGAGGTCCTGCAGGCACAAAACATTTGAAAATATGATATTAGAAATGAAAGTTGAGTCGGGAACCAAGAAAATGCATTCATATTGTTCATTCTGTCTTAACCACCTTTCAAGCACCTTTGGCTATCAACAAATACGACAACTAAATTACTTCTCGGTGTGAAAATTGTTTAAGCCCAACACAATGGTGCAAAGTCTTAAACTCTTATGTGTGTGTGTGTGTGTGTTGGGGGGGGGATGGGTTTACATTCCTTCAGACGAATGACCATTTTCATCATACTTAGTATGCTAGTAGACACTTTTCATGTTAAGAACTTCTGCAAAATTTTGCCTCGGACAAGAATTTGAAATTAAATGCCCCCTGCTTCCATTCAAAGTAAATGCAAGGTCAATGTAAAACTGAAGATATTCTTCTGAGCCCTTTGAACAAATGCTACATCCAATTATATGAGACTTGTGTGCGAAAGTCAACAAAACATCATTCTAGAAACTCATAAA
>NW_022144872.1:0-11899 GCF_000002235.5 Strongylocentrotus purpuratus | reverse complement strand
AACACTTTTAATATAGCTGATTGCTGTGTAGCATGCGCACTATTTACGTTATTATAATTATTACTTTTTTGCAGCTTTATTGAATCCATAGAACTGGAGAATCATTGATCACATGCATGGCTGTAAATATTCTAAATGTAGAGAATCTGGCACCTTCATGGGCATGAAAAAAGGAAAGGTTTTCCAGAAATAATGTACTTGCAAAAATTAACCAACGCTATTACTACATATAACAAAGTTGTAACTACAGTATATAGTCCCGGTGTGTGAACATTGCACTGGATGGAGCCGGCATGGCATATCTGGGGATTAACCATTATAGCTGCAGCTCTATGGGATTAACTTTTAACTGACGGGGTCGGGGGAAGGGAGGGGGGCAACTGGGCTCATTTTGGAGGCGGGAGTAAACTCAATTGGATGTTGAAAGTAACACAGCACATGTTTTGGGCGCAAAGGGGACACATGCCTCAAGTGGGGGGGGGGGCGTTCCCCGGCCCGCTCACCCCCTATATTTACGCCTGTCATTGAAGCTCTTTTACGTGCAAAGAGAGAATTAAAATCACTCGCTTCTTTTTCACTTTTAGTACTTCTCTACAGTTTCATTTTATTAAAATATGAGTCGAGGAACTGAGCTCTTAAATTTTTCACAAAGACAAATAAGAGAGAGTACCGAGGTTCCATTCAACGAACTTGCCAAATGATGCTTCTCCCCCCCCCCCGCCCCTCCCCCTCTCTCTATCTATGTCTTTCAACTCAATCTCGTCACCACACTAATATTGTTCACATGTATTTCAAATCAAACACAATTCACTGAAGTTGCTTTGCAAAGTTCAGTATAAGCCAATTTATTCTTCAGCACATCCGAAAAGAGCTACCCTCAAATTTGAATTGAACCTAGCTTAGAATTTACAAGACAAGTCAAATATAAACGACTCCAAGTTTAATCGATGATTATCGGTAACTCAGAGATATTTGAAAACTTTAGGGTAAGTTTGTCAATCTGTTTTCACTTTCCACGGCACTTGAGACAATTCTGGGATTGAGCATAGTTAGTTAGGGTATACAGTCGAGTCTCGTTATAACAAACTCGTTCGGACCTAGCCAAATGGTTTTGTTATATCAGAATTTTGTATTAAGAGGAACATCAGTCCCATTCATTGTGCACCACAAATGACAGTCGGGACCAAGGCTTTATGTTTTGTTATAACCAGAATTTTGTATTAACAGAGTTTTACTAACGAGATTGACTGTATAGGAGGTGACTCCACGAGACCTGTCAGATATGTGATGAATCTCAGCTCTTTCTCCAACATCACTAGTCTTATTTCAGTTGTGTCCGGAAGGCCAGTGTCTGGTCTTAAGGTTTGACATGACTGTTTCGCAAATTTGGAAAAGGGTTTGTTGATATATAATAATAATATAATTTTTTTTTTATTTTTTAATATATAATTTTTAATTTGTTGATATAATATAATAATATAATTTTTTGCGTAGAAAAAGTGTTTTTCATATCTTAATGATGAATCTACAAATAATGAGTCCAAGAATTAAGAGAAAATGATTAGGAAACGATTGAATTGATTTTCCTTTTATCTATAGAAACAGATTAAAAACAAGAAAAAAAAAATATACGCGATCGGAAGATAAAATAAGCCGGTCTTGCTCGTGGTTGTCTGTCTAGCAGTGTTCAAGAATCTCCTCCCACCAGCATCCCTCGTGCAACAACTCCTCGTGAAGTCCACGCTTGCCGACGTCATCGCTGGTCAAGAAAGTGTTTGGCTTCTCCAGCAGAAAGGAACTCTGTGTACAAAAAAAGACAAAGACTAAAACAACTTTGGCCTTTTCTTATCTGTTTATTACTGTTGTCCCAGTTACATTTTGTTTCCCGGACGGAAAAATTAAGGAACTTGTTGAAAGAAATGGAGAAAGAAGTAGTTAATTGATAATCCTCGTAAAGAATAAATCAAAGTGGAATGTACTAAAACCGAACAAACCCTGACTTTTTTACCTTCTTTCAATGGGGCAATACCTATGTTCCCCAATACCTATATGTTCCCGAATACCTATGTTCCCAACCCTAACCCTACTCCTAACCCTACGCCTAACCCTAACCCTAACCATCATAACCCTAACCCTAACCCTAACCCGATAAGGATTTTAGGGAACATAGGTATTGGGGAACATCGGGTATACGACACTTTGCATAAATGTCGATAGTTGTATTAATCTCTGCAGGTTTTGTTGTCCACGTCACTTCAAAAGGACGACTTGGAAAACTTTTCGTTTTATGATACATGTACTGGTCTATCGTCAAACTTTAGAAACTGATTTGCGGACTCCTAATTGTCAGAGGTGAACCTTGGCCTTTACAGACTGCACTGAGATAACCCCGGAGAATGTTATCAATGAAAATGAAATAAAAAGACCACAATGATTTACCATCGTTGTCTCGCTTGTGATGAATCAGACCAGACGGATGACAGACGAAACGCGACCAACTGTGGATGGTACTCCGCAGACACGGAATCTCGGACCGCTCCATGCTCTGGGGATTGGGACAAAACCAGATTCAACCATAATTTTGAGATAAACAAATAAACGGACACAAAAAACACAAGACAAGGCATGCATGGTCCCGGAGCGACTGCACGGTTCTCTTCAACAGCCTTCTTCAACAACTCTTCAGGAGTCAGTCAGTCAGTCAGTCGGGGAGTCAGTCGGGGGGGGGGTCAGTCGGGGAGTCAGTCCGTCAGTCGTCAGTCAGTGAGACAAAAAAATATGAAGAGGACTCCTAAACTTCATTCATTCGACGAAATTTGACGATGAAAATAAGCTTAATAGAATCTCAATGAAAATTTAACCAAACACTTTCCGGACTGATCGGAACAATAAAAAAAAAACCACCAAACTGTGACTCACATTTTGATCTGATGGTTCATCTCATTCTCAAAACTCGTCATCTTTGACATCAGAGTTTACGTTGGGCTTCGGAGGGTCAGCCAATGGTCGATCTGAATCGGGGAATGGGAATCGGTACTGCTGAATGGTGTTTGATTTTATTTTGAATAACACGGATTCGTGAAAAGAAAATTGACCTATAGGTTATGGATATATTATAGGGTTTGGTAAATTCGCCCACGCATGCACTCTTAATTTCGAAACGATGACGCAATAAATTATCCTGGGCAGCATTGCGTCGCAGAATTTAGTGAATCTTGTACAAACTTGAGCTAATCTTACAAAACTTAGTAAGCTCACCTTACACAATTTGGCATACGTAAAATCCTAAAAAAATACTGTTGTTCAAATCGAACATTTAGCTTATTGGCCTTTTCTTGTACACGCGGTTTTACGCCCATTGCTATAGGCCTAAGCCTTCCGTAAACTATGTTGAATTGACGCAAAAATGGGTTTTAGGAAACAATTTCTTAACGGTAATACATCATGAAGATAATATTTTCAAGACTGAATAGCTTCTTTTTTAATAAATTATTGCGGAACATAATTTCGGTGGGGATGTGGCCTAGTTGTTAGGGTCGTGACTCATAATCAGGGGTCAGAGGTTCGGATCCAGCTGCTGGCCATAATGTTGTGTCCATTCCTTGGGCAAGCCACTTCATCCCCACTTGCCTCTCTCCACCCAGGAGTATAAATGGGTACTGGCATTAGTAACCTGCGATGGACTGGCTTCCCATCCGGGGGCATAGAAATATTCTCAGTACTGTTCAGTGATGTAGTGCCTTGATGCTGGGCCTTGGCCTTACGGCTGCCTTAAGGCTGGATTTTAGGGCCTTGGCCTTGGCCTCGAGGCTTGAGGGCAAAAGCCTTGGCCTTGGCCTGGCCTGGCCTTGAGGGTTCAGGGCCTTGCAATTTTGAGTCAAGGCTCTTCAAGGCCCATAGATTTTTGCATTTTCCAGATAAATCTGTTCGAAATGTGCTGTTACCATTTAATCGTATTACCATGGAGGAGGGAAGCACCCTATAGATTTGTGTGTTGGGCACACTTCCACTTTTGTAGCATCACATTTTGTTACCATTGTAGTAGATTTGCTGCAAAAATATTCCGTACACTGTGGGGCTAATTAGATGATCACTTAATTGCATATAACTATGGAATGATCTGATTGGTTGTATATGTCTCCCTGATAAGTGCTAAAGATTTGCATGTATCTGTTTTAGATAATTAATGCTGATATTTCTGACCATGTTGGGCCAGCAAATAAAAATTTCCCTAATCAGTTTCTTGAATCCCCCTTTTGTTACACTTGGGAGAATTGTGTGTCAATATAGAAGTAAATCGTTATTTTGTTTAGTTAAACCATATTGAAGACCTGAACTTATACTTTAATAGATACAGTGCAGTCATAAAACGGTGTAGGCCTATGCGAGCATGTTGATTGCAATAAAGAAATGTTTTTCTTCGTAACGAGCAATTCGTGATGATAAGGGCGGATCCAGGGGGGCCAAAAGGGGCCATGCCCTCCCCCCCCCCCCAAACAAAAAACGAAACCATTTTTTTATGTGACGTCGTAATAAAGGCAGCCAATGAGTACACCACCATCTTTTCCTCAAAAAGCATCGGTTAAAATGGTCAGAAATTGCCTCAAATTGCACCACAGAGCATCTCGAATCCAACAATTTTTCGGGGCCCTTAAGCGGGCCCGAAGCCCAAGCCGTAATTTTTTGACCCACTTTTTTTGGGGGGGGGGACCAAAATTTCTTTGTCCCCCCCCCCCGCAAATTGTGTTCTGGATCCGCCCTTGCGTGATGATGTGTCACTCATGTGACTATAATAGTTCTATATTAGTGGTCATTTCAAAACAGGGCCTTGGCCTTGGCCTTGAGGTTTAAGCCTTGGCCTTGCCTCGAGGCTTGAGGGTCAAAGCCTTGGCCTTGGCCTTGGCCTTGAGGGTCAAAGCCTTGGCCTTGAGGGTCAAAGCCTTTGCTCCAACACTGGTACTGTTGTGTAATGCCAAGGAAACCGCATATAAACGCCAGCTGATGTGGTGACAGACTTTACTAATACATGAACTTTACTGACGTACCATTGGCGCCCCTCCTAAAATATATTGGGGGAGGCAGGGCCAGGGGACATCCCTAGGATCGCCGCCCACAATGATAAATCAGTGTTTGAAAAACACAATAGAGTTAAGCATTCTGAGTAACTATTGGTTTTTGCCCTTCACTGACGTGTAAACACTGCGTTACGTCCCTGGTGAAAGTTGGAAAAAATCACTCGACGGTGGGACTCGAACCCACGACCTCCTGCTAACCTAAGAATACAATTCACTAAGAAACCTTTTTACCTCACAAGAACAACATGGACCAAATTATGTGTCGAGAAAACAAACATAGGCCTAATGCTGAACAACCTGCAGGGCAGCAACAGCATGCATGCTCCAAAAATCAGCAGCGCGACGAAGCGATTCATGATGGACGATACAGTAGACCTTCGAGGAACTTCCAACCAACAACTCAGTGCAGCGATCACAGAAGTAAGGCTGTAGCGATGAGCACTGGGTGTGCCCAGCTAGGGCTAAAGCCGGTCGTATATGCCTTTTCAGCTCATAAGAAATAAAACAAAAACTGAGCAAATTCAGCAAACAAATGTTTACAGTGCTTGGAAAACTACCCGCATTTAGTAAAATTTCAAGCGAAAAAAGAAGAAAAAGAATATACTGACCGATTTTGACTAAACTAATGAATGTTTACCTCCGTTGTAAGACATCTGTTTTTGTTCCATTTCCGGTATTGACTTAAAATATTTGTGTTTGTGAAATGTGTTTGTGAACAGTTATAAAACAAACTTGAACTGATCAAAGAAAATACCATTTGCCACACCACCTTAACCAAACATAATTTACTACAAATCAATGTTTGCTTATTATTGTTTTTCATGTGTGGAAACACCCTGAATGTTTCAAGTGTAGTCCTTAATCAAATTTTGGTGAAAGTTAGGCCAATAACTACGTTTTATGCGGGTATCATTTTGCTCTTGCCATTGAGGGCGCTGTTTCTGTAGCGAGAACGCACGCGCGCCATTATCCAATCAGCAATCTGTGTTCTTAAAAGTTGGATTATTTTTGGTGTGTTTTTGGGCTTTTGGTGAGTAATTGGCGATTTCCCTTTTGAAAAATCAGAATGCAGTTTACACGAAATGAAAAGTTTTATCAGCAACGGTGGAAGGAGGCCTGTGCTAGTACTCAGTAGGAAGATGATATAGCCGCAACCCGCAACTTTAACTGCAACTAATTCGTGAATTTTTTCCCATTCAAATCAACGACAGTAACCAAGCGAGGTTGGAAGGAAAAATAGTCTGGGTTTTTTTTTTGGTACAAAAAAAAAAGATCATTTCGTAGGGTAGGCTAGTGTTAGTGTTATTTGTAGAGCAAACCTCTTTGGCCTTAGGCCTACTTCATGAACATCCATGCATGACCATCTGACCATGCCCATGCCATCAGGCCAGGAATCAAATGAGCTCTAAAATTAACACCTTTATTCCTTTAAAAATTTGAAAGAAGTTGCAACCTGATGCCCCTTTTTGCTTTATATCATAATCATGCATATCATCTCAATGGGTCAGTCATTGCAAAATATTGAAAGAGACATGAATCTGGGACTGAAAAAATTTCCAATTAATTGTGTTTGGAAATACTTTAAAAATGTATTGACTCTCCATACACTTTGTACACAATCGCTGTAAAGTGGTGTTGGGATACTACATTCTTTCCAAAACTCTTTTCTAAGTGTTGTATTTTTATATTGTTGAAGGCCCCTAATTAAAATCATGCTTTATCTAAGCACACTTAGACTTGCTTTGTACAAAGCTGAAACCATGCAGAGAGGGTAGGCCTAATTTGGTAATTCATATTTTTCCTGCTACGTGTATATACTTGGAAAGTTATTGAGTTGAAGGTTTTTTTTACTATTCCAGTTTTTGAACTTCAGTTGCTGCCCATCTTGGAACCATGCCGCTAAGCGCCAAGTCCAAAGTGCTTATCCTGGCCAGCATTTCAGCATGGCTGGGCTCATATTAGCCACCAGTTACTTCAAGCGACGAAGGCGTGGCCAACGACAACGGATACGAGAACCAAAAGTAGTAGCTTCGAGTAACCACCATGTCCACAATCAGTAACAAATGGACGTAAGTGAAACAAAATAAATTCTTGTGGCTTGGGACTTCTGGTTTAAACCTTCATCCACAAATTTAGGCTCTTGGCCGGTGAATTAGATGAGACAGAGAAACTGTGTCCTGTATTGCTTCGACACCCAATTGAAATGTTTCACACACATTCTGATCTTTAAGTCCAGGTAAATAACAAAGGCAGTGGCTATTGTAACGGCAGTCGACCGTCTGGTTCCCTGACCTGACAATATTCACATCAGGATTTTTGACTCCTGGAACCAGACTATCACCAAATGATTCTCAGACTTTATTTCCCTTTTCCAAAAAAAATCCTTCAAAGCCACAGATTACGAAGAAGAAAATAAAATAACGTCAATAAAAAGTAGTATGTGATTAAAAAACATAAAAGTAAATGAAACTAATAAAAGAAAAAAAAGAAGGAAAAAGAAAACAAGTTTGGCATAGCGTAGATTCGATCCTGGGACCTTCGGGAAGGTGGTTGAGCATTTAACCAATCAAGCTACCAAAGCGCTCTGGTTAGAAGGGCAGTTATAAATGTTTATAGATTCGCAATGGTGTTTTTGCAATGCTGTAACGATAGCAGTTAAAATCGCGTTACTTGTATTAACGATAGCCACTACTAATAAAAGACTTGCGATATTTGGGAAACTTGAAATAGAAAATGTTTCAACCAGAAAAAACAATGCTCATCCATTTATTTTTCATAATCTCAGCATTGGCACAGACAAGTCGAAGGGCGCTCATCACGCCGCAGTCAGAATCACCCAAAGGTTCGCCCGGTTATCCCGTCTGTCTCGTTCCACGTCTCGACGATCCATCATCTCCGCTATAGCTTCAAGGACCTCCCACTCCAGCATCAACGACAGCCTCTGTGGGTCGGTCAATTCACTGCTGAGCGACACTGCGTCCATCAAGAGCGGAGAGAGAACGCCGACAAATGTACCGTTGTCTGCACAGAGGTTGTTCCAGCTGGGTAAGGGGTCCTCTTTTTTCCTGCTAATTTCTACATGTACAGACCATGTGACATTTGTTTACAACTTGGATTTGTGGTCGCGTGATGCCAACTTTCAGCAAATGGTTCTCTGCACTGAAAGAGCAGGGTGCCCCCCCCCCCCAAAAAAAAACTGAACACCCAAGCACCCTCTTTTCACAGCTTCCAAAAAAACACATGACAAATCTTGATACCTATTTGACAAGTTTATTTCAGAGGCTTTTCAACACAGAAAAATCCTTCTAATGGCCTTATGCCTTATGGGCCATATTGAATAGAAAGTGGGGTAAAATATGAATTTTTGGAACTTGCGAAGAGAAATAAAAGCAAGTAAATTACTATTAATTCCAGTCTGCTTCAATGAATAATCTAAAATATGTAATTAAACATTCCCTGATGTTAAAAGCCAGATTTAAAAAATGACATTAAAATAGGGCTGCATTATGCCTGCATAAATAGTTGGCGCCATCCCATTCAACAGTTAAAAATTATTGAAATACACTCAGGGAACTCGACCAAAAATGGCCAACTTGTGCGTAAGGCCAATTGAAAAAACAACCGAGTTTTGGCCAATTTAAGAAAAAAGTGTCGCTGTTTATTTTGTCGTTAATGTCACAAATTAGGAATGTGATGGTATTTTATTTTATGTTATAATCTTTATTTATTTGTTCATTTATTAAAAACTGTTGCATCAATGGTTGTGGGACACGTGTCTGACTCAAGCCCACGTTATTGCAGACTCAGACTTGGACTCAGATTTCAAGACTCCGTCTGGAACTTTCAGATTGGAAGGACTCAGATCTTGGATTCAGTGGACTCGATGGCAACACTGATGCATGTAGCCTTATGAAATCAAATTTTGTTTTTTTGGAAATCAACTCTTTGATTATTATATTTGTGTAGGAATGGAGGCTTTTGACAATGCCGTGTCTTACTGGGAGAGGCTGTGGATATTCGATTCGTTCAAGACATCGAAGAAGAAGACAGTAGAGATGAAAACAGCAGGGTAAGGAGAGATATAAGTATTCTCCTTTAAAAATGTTAATACTTACATTTGGTGTGTTCTTCCAGTTGGACTTTTTTAAAGTTAAGAATCTTACCTAGATGAGTTGAAATTTTATAATGAAACTGCATATCACAGCTCAATTTGCTTGAACTTTTGAGCATTGCCTATAGGTCTCATACTTTTATGTTACTTCAATCCTATCCTCTTTGTAATGTTCGTAGAACGCCATGGTCTAGTGGTTACGGTGTTTGATTCATGTACAAGGTGTGTGGGTTCGAAACCGGCCAGGAACATTTGGTTTTGTTTGTGCCCTTGGGCAAGACAACTTAACTACAATTGCCTCTCTCCACCCAGGAGTATAAATGGGTACCTGTGAGGGTTCGAGGACCGATTGAGCGCTGATATCGGCTGCCACGTGGTCCCATGGCCTGATGAATGGGGGAATAATTGTAAGCGCTTTGAGATTGTTGATACGATGGAAAGCGCTATATAAGCACAATTTTATTATTGTTCACCAGAAATTTGTCAACTACAAGCAAGGGCGATTGTGCTTGCACTGAAAAATGCTGGCCAAACTATTTCAGCTTTGATGCCAAGACAGTGTGAAGAAATGGAATTGTTGCAACACAGTTCCAAATTCTGCCTGATTTTTTTTTCAGAAAATCACCAGGACCCAATTTCACGGAGTTTGTTAGCAGAAAGTAATGCTTAGCAAATTTACATGCTTAGCAAGAAGCGGCTGGGAACCAGTCGCAAGCAATAGACATTGAATGACATTTCGACTGGTAACGGTTTTTTGCTAAGCACATATATTCTTGCACTTCGCAAATTTCTGTGCTTAGTATTTCCATGAAATTTGAGCCAGGTTTTTTTGTCTTTTTGTTTTTTTCAGGAGAGTAGCAAATCCGAGTTGACCCGTTCCTTGGAGAGGCTCCTATCCAGTGCGTATCATCTCCAGGAGGAATGCGAGGATGTGGCCCTGAGCGTGCCCAATCTGGCCTTCACGCCGTCCGAGATGAGAGACATCGCAGAGGAGATTACGACAATGAGGAGACAGAGAGAAGCAGACGAGGAGTCTTCCTCATCAACGGATTCATTCGTCTCGGCAACAGAGGTAATCTGGATAAGGAGTTGTAGTCGGTTCAGTCACTTGTCCATCATCAGTCGATCACAAGTCAAATCACAGTCTGTCACAAGTCAATCACAGGTCTGTTGAAAGTCACATCACAATTCAATCAAAAGTTAATCGTAATAAAAGTCCATCACAAAGTATTCATAAGCTAAATCACAGTCTTAACACGAGTCAAATCATAAGCCTGTCACAAGTCGGTTGAAAGTCAAATCACAAGTCCAGTCACAAGTTATCGTACGTCCATCAAAAAGTAATCATAAGACAAATCACAGTCAAACACAAGTCAAATCATATGCCAGTCGCATGTCGGTTGAAAGTCAAATCACAAGTCAGTCTTAAGTAATCGTAAGTCCATCAAAAAGGAATCATAAGACAAATCACAGTCCAACACAGGTCAAATCATAAGCCAGTCACATGTCACTTGGAAGTCAAATCACAAGTCAGTCACAAGCCCATCACAAAGTAATCATAAGACAAATCACAGTCCAACACAGGTCAAATCATAAGCCAGTCACGTCACTTGGAAGTCAAATCACTAGTCAGTCACAAGCCCATCACAAATTAATCATCAGACAAATCACAGTCCAACACAGTCAAATCATAAGCCAGTCACATGTCACTTGGAAGTCAAATCACAAGTCACTCACGAGCCCATCACAAACTATCATAAGACAAATCACAGTCCGACACAAGTAAACTCATAAGCCAATCACAATTCGTTTGAAAAGTCAAATCACAAGTCAGTCACAGCCCATCACAAACTCATCATAAGACAAACACAGTCCAGCACAGGTCAAATCATAAGCCAGTCACAAGGCAAATTATTAGTAACAGGGGATGGACGGTGATAAAAGAATGCTTATGTCACAGTACATTTGATAGATTTAGAATGTCTCTTGACTTGAGACTCAGTGACTTGTGATTCACGTGTGTTTACTTTTGAGGACTTTGCTACAACTCTGAAATGTGTCCTTCCACCCAATTCATGTAATTTGTGACACATGTCTTGATCTCTGTTATTTTGCTGTTGGATTTCCACAGGAAGAAGAATTAGACCAGCAGAGTACTTCGTCAGACTTAACATCGACTAGCAGCAAATCCAGACTCAGGAGCAATGAGATGTATGAGAATGCTCTATTAGCAGTCAGGGAAGGAGCAGTAGAGTGTCGAAGGATAAGGTATGGACTCCTAGCTATTTGCCAATTTTGGTTGGTCAGTTTTATTGTATATTTGTTTTTCTACTACAAGACTATCAATATAGGCATGCAGCTGCCACATATACTACACAAGAATACAATCTTCAGTGAATATTTTGAACAACTTACAACTTTACGTTGGATTACCATTTTGATTGATTTGTTTACTAGTAACAAAATCTACCAAGCCCTGATATTACATTAAGGGAGTTGAGTTGGTGCAGTGGTTACTTTTAGCGCTTTCCACCTCTATGGCCGGGTTCGATTCTTGCATGGTGGTCAAATGTGGATTGGGTCTTCAGTCCCACCTGATTCCGTGGGGTTTCCCCAGAATATTCTTCTGGGCTTTTCCTCCCACCTTTAAAACTGTCATTGCTTCTCATTGTCTTCTCTCTACAGGTTTCTTCAGGCTTGCGAGCCACAGTGC
>NW_022144871.1:0-11989 GCF_000002235.5 Strongylocentrotus purpuratus | reverse complement strand
CTGCCGCGAATTGGCTACAAGTTTCACTCGGCGATGCTCACTGAAATGACACTGCTTCCACTAAACAAGCGAGCTGATGCGAAACTGAGTGCAATAATAAAAAAAATGTCACTCGAACTGTCTCTTTCATCGTCCCTTCGCAACCAAAATACGTATTAGGCAGTTCCCATGGAAACGTTTCCCTTGTAACAAAATAACCTGCCTTTTGACTGACATTGCTATTAATTACGCGAGCGGCATCGAAGTGGTTACCATGCAGTTTCGACATCTCTGAAAAAACAATTGAGCAGTTTTTATGGAAACTGTTTCATCATAACAATACAAGTGTCTTTGTCTAAAAAATATTTTAAATGCGCTTAATTTTGCCTTGAGAAAGAGCTCTGCTTGCTTTTGCATCGGCCCTTATAGTTGGAATTACTTTCTCATCACTATTAAAGCAACAACCAAAAAGGCCAATTAGTCACTTGTTGCTTCATTGAACACAACCGCGTGCGGTCCACACAATTAGATTGCTTGAATGTTCTTTTATTTCTCGTCAGGTGTGTCCGGTAGCTTTGAAATAATGAAGTAAATTCTGTCCTTGACGCGCCTAATGAACAGATGTAATTAGTTTGGAAAAATGATAAACACAATAGCCTGATGTTGGCGTCAGTAAAAATTAACGAATCTGCATCCTACTTAAAATGATTAAAATGTGATACTCTTTCGATATATGTTTGATGACATTTGAAGTGTACCGTCATCGTGTATTCATATCATCACATACCGGTAGACATTTCAAACAGCCGAAACAGCTTGTGTTTGTCCACACACACATTTCTAGTTTAAATATGACGTCATCAGTTGGTCACGTGGCGTCATTTTAAAAGTGCATATTTTAAGATTGTGTCTCTAAAGAACCAAGTCCGATTGGAAAATTGGAAATTGGTATACATGTATGTACATGGACGTGTTGCAAACAAAGATTGGGTTAGCATCACTATGACGTCGTCATGGTTTCACGAGACGTCATCTTAAAGGTGTATAGTTTAAAGTCCTTTGTTTGAAGATCGTAGTCATGGAGCGATGTTTTTACATAGAATTTATACCTGACTACATATATTTATGGTCAAAACAATACATTTCAGAATAAAAAAAAACAATGCGGAAAAGCCCTATGTTCTGTTCATCGAAACGACATAGATCTAGTTTTTATTCTTATTTCTTTTTAATTTTTATTTTTAATTTTTTTTGTAAATAAAATTAGAAATAGAAATGCATTTATCACATTCTCTGACCCTCAAAACAGGTCTGGACAATTCATTTGCCATGTGTGTTTGTCTATAGTTACAGAGATATGGGAGAAATAAATATGGTGACGTACAGCAAAATCCTAACAGTGCCTGGCCGTGAAAATTCGAAAACTCAGCGGAGCCTATAGAGCTGGACACCGCGTGACATGGGGCGCTTTTCATCGTAATGTAGGGGCCTACATGAATTACAAATTGCAACAGGCTTTGTAAAACTTGTAAAACACGTGAACTTGCGTGCTTACATCCTATAGGGCCTAACCTTACTTTAAGAACAGTTAATCGTTCCCCCCCCCCCTCCCTACCCCCCCCCCCTTCAACCACTAATGATGATTGAAATGCCGGAACAAATGGAATGCTCCTACATTTTTCTAAAATTTCCTTAGAATGCAGGGGGGGGGAGGTGGGGTCCGGGGCTCGGGGGCCGGACAGGTGTCACATGAAAATTCGACTCCTATGAAAATCGGACCCCTTTTCCCCTATTATTGGTTAATCCCTCGCACGTGACAGGTCATACTCTCCCGAAACGATCCTAAAATAGCATAGTATCGTGCTCACGCGTGCGCATTACTACCAATGAGTCCACATTTCATGGAGTTGGATATTCACGCTACACCGGCGTGCCTTACCCCTCCCCCCCCCCCCCCCCGCCTTTCACATCAACACCCCCACCCCCACAAACACACGCACACTCTCACCAGGTTTCCTGAAACGTAGATCCGCCCCTGCCATTTGTTTTTATTATCAATTCTTAGGTTTTCTTTAAGGAAGAAAGTCAGATTTGACCAGTCACAGTGTGCAATCGCACAGTTATACACTTTTATTGTATCGTGTACCAGAAAGTGCAAGCTCAGTTGCAAAACATGACTTGATTTTAGTTTAGTTTAAGTAGTCTATGGATCATGAATTTTCAGCAAACCTGAAGGCTGGTTATAGCTTTCCTGTCACCGGCTTTTATCATAAAAGTACGCTTGTGGAATGATATGAAAAATAATAACAATCTCTTTAAAAGCACGCTTGACTTTCATGTAAAATTATAATCCCTTTCAAAACCGAACCCCACGCCTATAGCTCAGGAATACCGATAGCTGATTCAATGACTCCCAACCTCGAAAAACGATGTTCAAATTAATTATCTTTTGCTAAGAAATATTAGTTAAAGGATGGAGGAAAGTGGTAAGAAATTGCTTCAGATAACACCACAGAACATCTAGAATCCAATTTTTTCGGGGCCCCTAAGCGGGCCCCGAACCCCACGCCGTAAGGGCTTCGCGCTTCGCGCTCGCATCAGTTCTGATCAAGGTATGTCCCCCCCCCCCCCACTTTTGAGAAGCGATTGACGCCCCTACATGACCCGCCCCCCCCCCATGAAATGTTCCAATATTAATATTAATATGAAATGTGATACTGCATATTGTTTTCGTTAAGATTGTAACAGTTTCAAAGTTAATTGAATAAAAATCGTGTTTTCGTAACTCACGCCATGCTCGCGCTGATACGAATTGACTCTGTTTTTACCCCAGACACCGCATACAAAAACAAACGCTAATGTAACGCACATGCAGGCACCAGACTATTCCTCATTTGCATACGTGTTCAAAAATCTTGCACATGCAAATGATCCAATACCAGGGTGAGAGAGCAGCAGGTAGTGATGGGCGCGTACTGCTCGATACCTCTGGGTACGAGGTTGCATCACCCTTAACCAGCGCCCTGTTGCAGGGCGGGGGGTACGAGCGAAAAAAATGTGTCCACATGGTCCGCAATGAAAAAGAATCACATCCGTATGGTGTGTATGCATTTCTATGACAAACTTTTCGGATAGTATTTGCGCGCATTGGCCAACCGCGGTCTACAGCTGCAGCCAGATGCTTTATACATAGGTCATGATAAATGACCCAGAATGCCATCCAAACTTCCTTCACAAGATTCTGTGAAGCTTATCTGCCCTTCCCAGCGCCCCGTTTGCAGGGCGGGGGGTACGAGCGAACGCCGCTCATGCTATGCGCCCCAACGCCCCTGCCACTTAGTGCCAGTAATCAAAGGAGAAGGGTAATTTATCAGTGAGCAGAAATTAAAGCTGAAAAGTAGACCCAGGAACCCCAGGGGATGCTATATTATAGAAGTCCCTTTTTCGAATTTTGACTGGGTCGGTAGTACGCCAAAGTCAAAATACGAAAGAAGCCGGGGAGTTCTGGGCCCCAGTTACTGGGTCTAGCAGAAAGGTAAATTCCGGTAAGGCAGAAAAGCAGAATCTTCTTCCGGACAACAGGGGCCGTATCATAAGTCCGACGCCTCATAGGTCCGACGCCTCATAAGTCCGAAATTTCGGACTTATGAGGCGTCGGACCTATGGAGGCATAAAATCTATTTATTCCGCCTCATAGGTCCGACGCCTCATAGGTCCGACGCCTCATAGGTCCGACGCCTCATAGGTCCGACGCCTCATAGGTCGACGCCTCATAAGTCCGACATATTAAACGCCTCGTTCTTCCGTTGTCGGACTTATGAGGCGTCGGAACTTATGAGGCGTCGGACCTTTGAGGCGTCGGACTTATGGACCTTTATTTGGTTAGGGATTGCGATTTTGTCGGACTTAGGCGTCGGACCTATGAGGCGTCGGACCTATGAGCGGACCCCGAAATCAGATGGCCATATACATGTATGTACACCATCATTGACTTAGAATGCCGTAGGCGAGAGTGGCAACAGAAGTATTTATTAAGGAAATGGCATGGTGCGAGTAGGAAGAGTACATGTAGGAGGCCTTCACAATGGGTGTAACTGCATGGGGACCCATTTGCACACCGGGGGGGAGCATTTTTAACATATATAAATATTTTGGAGTGGAGAAACCAAGAGGGGAGGGGCGCAAAGGCGGATCCAGGCAAGGGCGGATCCAGAACACAATTTAGGGGGGGGGGCAAAAAAAATTGGACCCCCCAAAAGTGGGTCCAAACAATTAGGGCGTGGGGTTCGGGGCCCGCTTAAGGGCCCCGAAAAAAATTTGGATTCTAGATGCTCTGTGGTGCGATCTGAGGCAATTTCTGACCACTTTAACCAATGTTTTTTTGAGGAAAAGATGGTGGTTTACTCATTGCCTGCCTTTATTGCGATGTCACATAAAAAAAAAAAATTGGTCTCGTTTTTTTTTGGGGGGGGGGGCCATGGCCCCCTTTGCCCCCCCCCCCCCCCCCTGGATCCGCCCTTGGATCCGGGGGGGGGAAACAGGGCCCCCCCCCCCCCCCCCCCCCCAACAAACCCATTTTTACCCCTCAGCCGAGAGGCTCGAGGGTATTGTCATCGCCTAGGGCGCCGTCTCGGATGTATGTCTGTCCGTTCTGACCAGACCACCCTTGTGGGTGATGTTCCTTTCAGAACACATCACCCCACTTTTTACACAATGGAAAAACATCACCCCAGAAGGGAATCTTTAGAAAAAGGGATAATGGGAACACAATGCTATCACCCCACAAGTCCGTCTGGCTAGAACGTCCGTCCGTCCGTCCGTCCGTCCGGGCAGCTTAGTTTCGGATGATAACTTGAGTTAGAAATGTTGTTTGGGGTTGTAACTTCGGTAGAGGGTTTGCCCTTGGAGTAGGCAAGTTGGGATTGGTTTTGGGGTCAAAGGTCAAAGGTCAAGGTCACCATGGTGAGTTAAAGGTACATGGTTTCCGGATAACTTGAGTTAGAAATGAGATTTTGATGTCTAAACTTTGGTAGGGGGTTGCCTTTGGGAGTAGGCAAGTTGCGATGGTTTTGGGGTCAAAAGGTCAAAGGTCAAGGTCACCGTGGTGAGTTAAATGTAAATGGTTTCCGGATGATAACTTGAGTTAGAAATGAGATTTTGGTGTCTAACTTTGGTAGAGGGTTGCCCTTGGGAGTAGGCAAGTTGGGATTGGTTTTGGGGTCAAAAGGTCAAGGTCAAGGTCACCGTGGTGAGTTAAATGTAAATGGTTTCCGGATGATAACTTGAGTTAGAAATGAGATTTTGGTGTTTGACTTAGGTAGGGGGTTTCCCATTGGTACAGGCATGTTGGGACTGGTTCTGGGGTCAAAGGCCAAGGTCAAGGTCACCATGTTGAGTTAATGGTTTCCGGATGATAACTTGACTCTGGCTGAGGGGTTTCAACAGCACGCTATTATTTTTTTTTTTAAAAGTGACGTCGCAATAAAGGCAGGCACTGCCTACAACAACATCTTTTCCCAAAAAAAAATTGGTTAAAGTGGTCAGAAATTGCCTCAGATCGCACAACAGAGCATCTAGAATCCAAAACAAATTTTGACCCTCTTTTGGGGGACACAAATTGTTTTGGGCCCCCCACAAAAGTGTGTCCTGGTCCGCCCTTGGAGGGGCGGTTTAATTTATATCAGGGATGTACACGCAGAGATAACAAAGGCTGGAAAATTCGACAAAATAACTTTTTTTACAACTTTTTTTTAAACTCGTAATTTCATCCTTTGAAATTATAAAGCTTTTGGATTCAAAAAAGTCTGATTTCAGACCGAAATTTCCAAGTTCTCATGCTTAAGTGTTATGTACCTAAACTGTTCTGAAGAACATTTTGCTTCATTAAAAGACATGTTGATACAGAAATGGACCTTCACACTGATTTACAGTTTAAACATGATTCAAGATTATCTTCAAAGGAACCCACTGGTTCTACATCTTGCACTGCAGTAGCACGGACAAGTTATTAGTTTTAAAGGCACTAAAGATCAATTTTTATGTGAATTTTTTTTTTGAGGCAACTTAATTCCTCAAATGTTACGAAGGGTGCAGTCATTAACAACTAACTTACTTACGTTTCAGCTCAGTGGATTTTGAGAAAAACAGAAAACATGCAATCTGAGCAAGGATTTTCTCATTAAATTGGAAGGTACATTTCCGGGTTATTGCAGATGTTTCTATTGTCTTTAAGGTTTAATTAGAGGAAGAGGTTAGATTCTTTACAATTTCATGTCCTTGAATAAAAATAAAGTGACATTTTGACAGCATGAAAACACTATTACAAATATGTTGATGAATACAGTACAAAATAAAAAATGAAACTTTTGAAAGGTACAAACATTTTAATGTTTGTACCTTTCAAAAGTTTCATTTTGAAAGGTATGTAAAAACTTATTGTATGTAAAAACCATACACAAAAATAATTCCTTCCGCTTTATGTATTATCAAATAAGTTACAAAGAAATATACGCTTAAATAAAAAAAAATTAAAAAGGGACCAAAGGAGGTTTCAAAAAAGTGAAACATCAGGAATGCCTAATAAACTATCTTCAGGCTAGCCATGTATATAATACATTACACACCTTCACTTCTTTTGGCAGTTATCATACTTTTTGTTTAAGGCCATTGGATCCCCCCCCCCCCCCATTTGTTTGTGTTGAGGAAACAAAAATTAACTTTCCAGTGGTCCACATTTGTAAAAAATGATTTTGGAGAACACGCAGTACAAAAGCTTACAATGCACCATTTGCATGCAAAGTTAAGCGCACATGTACATTCATATCAAGAACAGCACCCCCTGGTGTCACAAGGTGTCCATCCCCCCCCCAAAAAAAAATGAAGCTTTTTGAATGACCATGACTGGGCAATTTTAGGATTCTGCCGTATGGGTCATCCCCATCCCCCACTCGCCAACACGCATGCATGCAACTGGAATGCTCTCTCAGTGACAAAGTCACAAACCTCATTCAAGTCGATCGAACCAATTGAGATTCAGGATTCTGAAAACTTTTTAGACGGGAATGTCATAACCGAATAAAACAAAATCTGGCTGGTAATGGAATACAGCTCGCGCATAAGATCATTGGTACTTGTGAATAATATTCCCTGAGCAACTTTTGTTCTGAGGTTTTCTTCTGTCCCTGAGCGTAGCTGACAAGATGGTCAATCTGCAGTCGCTTCAGCAATAGGGGATATCATCTGACGCCTCCTCCAGCTTTCCAATGATGTCATATCTGATCTCACATGGCAGGTTCTGATGAATATTGGTTTCCAGTGAGGATTTGTACGATGTGCAGGGGAGTCTACTAAATATCTTATAAATTCTGTGAGAGTTACATTGTCTGTGGCCAAAGAGCCTTCCGATTTCTCACGGTACTTTTGGATGATGCTTCTTCCCATTTCTGTAAAAAACACTGTTGTGATGGTTGACAAACTTATCCCTGTAGGCTGAGAGAATGCGAGCCAGTGGATTTCTTACAAACATGAAGGTTGTATATTTAGAGAGACGTTGGTGTATCTCTGTTGAATTAAACCGTGGCATCCAGTTGTAATGCTTTATGACTGTACAACTTCTGATAGCACATTCTTGAAGCCGCCAAGATCTTCAACAAGCAACCGCTCCCAGTTGTGTAGAGCCTACTTTGTAGACAATACTATAGATAAATTCATGTTCGTCATTTACAATCAGTGGACGTAATCTGCCTGGCTTGGCTGCTAGTGAGCTCACACCGCTCCAATGAAATGTTGTAATGATTTAAACAAGCTTTGCGGAGAGCATTTATGCGGGCTCGATGTTTTTCATCCATCTTTTTTCAACCATGCCTGTTCATCCTGTAAATGAGAAATAAAAAGCCAAACCAGTCTTTTGTTATGAACAATAAATGATAAATACATTTGACATGTTTGATGTGTTGTATTACCGCATCTATGTCTATTCTATATTCAGTTTTTCTTTTCAAGTCTAGCAACAACTACTTTTAAATGATTTCCAGCATTTAGTACAATCTTCATGTACTTCAATGTCCAATTTTAATCAGCCAGTTTGGTATTCTACTGCACTTGTGAGTATCAGGATCTTATAACTTTCTCTTTGGGATAAACATAACAATTTGCAATACAATCAAACTGAAAGCAACTGAATAGAAAGTAATCCTGGATATCATGAGAAAAACTTCATTTATTCAACAGACATGACAGAATATAGGGCAGACTTGGAAGGAAAAAATGGCTAGATAAAAATGTACACCACCGAACAAGTACATTTGTACAATGTACATGTACATGTACATGTTTTGTGACACTGGAAGTGTTCATGCAAAGTACTTTACCTTTATATTTGTATCAGCAACTAGTGCATTATCTTCTGTTTCTCTACTGTTACTCAAGTCCCTTCCAATCAATCCTAAAAATCATAAAAAAAAACAAGTAATTCCTTGCCCAATCGCCCACTTGTAATAATGAGGGAGCTTGTCAAGTATCCATGCATGATTTTTGTGTGTAATACAAATAGGCAAACAGTGTTTCTCCCAACTCTGAGTTGTAGCTGAGATACGTCCTCCCTAACCAAAAAAGTAAGTTTCATCATCACTGAAGTTGATTTGCATTTTCAAAGACAGAAACATGAACGTCTCAAGGAAAATCCTAAAGTACACGGACTCAATGTGTAAGATTCAGTGGTCACATGTACACCAGCAAGTTTTGTTTTCTTCAGAGAATTTTTTGCTTCAGTTTCCAAAGGAACCTTTTATTTGCAATTTTTTAACCTGCCCTAGGCCTGGTGCCGACAACGATTTTATTTATTACTTACAACATACATGTAGACACAAATGCCTACCATTCAGAACAAGAATGAGATCTTTAGGCTAAACTTTACTGAGACCATAGCCCATGCCTGAAAAAAAGGTCTGCAGAGGAAATATTTTATCTTTACATTCCCCATCGATAATATTGGTCAATGGCCATTACCCATTTAAAATGAAAGTTTCAGATCTTGGCATGTTTGTATTATGGCCTTTTCATACTGAGACATATCTCGGGGTTGACGCAGGGTTGAAAATATGCAGTGTTTCACACTTGAAAAATTCTAAACCCTGCCCCAATCCTGAGATTTGACTTTGCCCGGTGTTGAACTCAACCCTGCTCCAGACCAGGATTGAGATTTTCAACCCGGGTTTAAACTCTTGCCAGGGTTCAAAACAGTAGTAACCCAACCAAATAAGCTCGGTTTGTATGAAACAAATGTGAAACAATGCAGGGTTGTACGCTGGGTTTAAAAATACAAAACTCAACCCGGGCACTACTGGGTTCGCCCAGTGTTGAGTTCAACCCGGGTTGAGTGGATCTAGTGTGAAAAGGCCTTTAGTTAAGTATGCAATATCTTTGTTTAAAAAAACTGATCCCCACATGCACTTTGAAGAACTAAACACTTAAAAAGTTTGCCGACAATTCGGTCCTGTGAGAGCAGGATCTTCCCCCTTTTGTGAATGTTTCTTTATTAACAAGTGTCATTCCATGATGGAAAAATTGTACTCGTGGATTGTACTTGCCTTTGTTTCTTCAACTGACATGACTTCAGCCCCAAGATATACACGACAGTGAAGCCTATCATCAAGGTCAATCCCTTCTTAAGAGAAACACGAGCCATACTTTAATCTTGACTTCCACAGCTTGGAGACTTATCGCTTGTAGCATACCCCAAGTCGAATAACTGATGCGAAAGAGCCTGTGGTTCACCAGTAGTTTATCTACATAAAATGCAACAAGATAGCAAACTAAAATCTGTATTCATGTAAATAACCCATTCTTATGTTTTGATGGCACCTAAAAGTAAAAGCTGGTGAAATGGCACTCTACTGTTTGCTTACTCATCTAGCCAGCTGACTAATTTTGTGGAAAGAGGGCAGGGTTAGCTCTATTGAGTGGAGCGCTAGAACTTCGATACCCCCGTAACTGAAGTTCCAGCGCTCCACTCAGTTGAGCAGGGCAGGGTTAGATTTATGAGAAATTTTCGACAAAAATTCAAAATCGAAATTAAAAAAAAAAAACTCTCGTGCACCAGTTACTTGGTCTAGGGGTAAAACACAGCATCGACGACAAAAACACCACTTTGAAAACGAAGATGGCGACAATGCAGAGCAAGTTGGAAAGAGTTCCATACCTGGAACATCACTTGACACCTTTTGCGCACACCCCTATGAGACAACCCCCCTGTAAATTTGATTAATTGACTTATCAATTAAAGCAGTCTTTTAATTAAGTAATGTTTTGGTCACTGAAGTTTAATGACCTCTATTACTTAGGTTTTTTGGCTGACCAACGAACAGTAAGAAATCCAGACTCCCTTTAATATGCTAGTTACAACCGACCAACGTCAAATATTGGAAAAATTCTGCCAACCGGACACCACTTACCTGCCGCCAAACATCCAAATTTTCACCTTACCTTGTGATTTCAACCAAGAGGAATCCAGGAAAGAGTGGACATGCGAAAAAAATGGGTTAAAATGTGTTTTTGGAGCACATTTTGCATGCACATGTAGTGCAGATCTGAGTTGAAGCAGCCGGTCAAAACTGATTTTAAGTGTCTGGAACAGCGGTACGTTATACGCATGACATCGATAACCATGACGTCGCATGAGACGTCGCATGAGCCGGCCAATGATAGTGCAATACGTCATTATGAATATTTATTTTCTCATGAATATTTAGTTTATTTCAATGGATACTTCAAATACGTCCAAAGATTGATCATTGCAACAGCGATCATGCGCGCCTAGCGGTTAAGAGACTCGTGTATCAAGCAAGCGTCCGAGGTTCGAATCTCGATGAAGTGAGCGACCTGATTGATAAATAGAAATTAAGGAAAGGAGGGGGGAGAGTAGAGGAGGGAAAGTGGAGGGAATAACCATAAAAAGAGGTAACTTTTGGCGCTAGAAAATTAATTGAAAAAAAGTGGTGTCCGGTTGGCAGAATTTTTCCGACCGTTGTACCAACTCAACCGTTGAGTGTTCAACTGGAAAAGTCAACTCATACGTTGACTCACTCGTCCGTTGTCCAACTCATTTATTGTCCAACTCGTCCATTGTCCAAACTCGTCCGTTGTCCAACTCATCCATTGTCCAACTCGTCCATTGTTCAAACTAGTCCGTTGTCCAACTCGTCCGTTGTCAACTCGTCCATTGTCTAACTCGTCCACTCTCCAACTCATCCCTGTATCGTTGTTCATGTATGATGTACGTGTAGTACCAGATCGCGCGCCTGTCACAAAATTATTTCTTATTTTTTTCGGGGCATTTTCAAAATCAAAGGGTTCACTTTGCACTTGAAAAATAAAATCGAAAATCACGCCAAAATAATTTTTCTTCTAACTTTGTAACGGGTAAATAAACTCGCGATTTATGAATGGGAGTGTTTAGAACTTGATGAATGTCGCTCTCTGTGAAATTTTCAGTTAAAACTTTTGCTCTAGCCAGGGCGCTACAGCCCAGGCGAAAAAATCAAAGTGCGCCACGTTGGGGGCCGCGCCACGTTGGGGTACATCAACAATACTCGATAGTAGACTAGATAGTGTGCTCACCTCGGAATGTTTTTCACCGCGCTAGCCACAACTCCAAGTGCCTCCTGCCTCTAGAACTCGACGTCCATGAAAGTGTTATTACCTTTGCGAATGCATACAAATTGCCGTCATTTCTCAACCATTCCGACCACACAACACAGTGCTCAGCACATGCATGTACTGTCGTGGCACAGCCCCAAAAGTAAACAGTTAGTTGCATACACTGCGCCCTCTCGTGTCCCAGGATAATCCACGGCACTTACTTTACTCGTACCGTACCCCCGCCCTCCTGTTTGCAGGCGGGGGGTACGAGCGAAGGCACTTACTCTCTTGCTTGTCAGTTGTGCGTGTGTGTGTGTGTGTGGGGGGGGGGGGGGGAGCGGGCGGGCGGGGGAACCAGCATGTTATGAGTCAA
>NW_022144870.1:0-11997 GCF_000002235.5 Strongylocentrotus purpuratus | reverse complement strand
TTAGCAATGTCAGATGGGTTGTTGATAATGGAGCCGTTGTGATTGAATGACTGAGGGAGGAGGGCTTAGTTTGAGCATTCTTAGACCTAATAATATCCTTGAGAATCCTCCAAGTCATCTTCAGATTACTTTTATTGCAGCTAGTTGGTAGCGAAGTGGTTTTTACATGTTGTTTGTAATGAATTATGTTTGCTGCCATTAGTCTTACAATTGTTTTGACTGAAGGTAGGGACAAACTGAGATAGTAATAAAGTAGTTAGTAGTTTCTAATTCCTCCTGCAAGACAGAAGAACCGCATGGGTCAGCCAGGGCTTTTTCAGGTCTACTACCACTGATGTTGATTTTAAAAAGAGATTCCATGTATAAGTGTTTCTTTCAAGATCAGTCCTCCGAGTGAATGTAATGTCGTGCCTTACAAAGAGGCTACCCCACCTCCAGTACCTGTCTGACGGTTTTGTCCAATAAACAGGAATGCTTGGTGCCAGATCACTGTTTTGAAGCCAAGTGTGGTCAAGCATGAGGATAGCATCACTCAGATGACTGATTTTAAACGCTTCTGACATTTAATGGTAAAGTGAGAAGAAATGGTATTGTAGATGGTTTTTAGCAATATCATTGAATTGATATTCAATGTCACTGTCAAAGAAAGTCAGTGTCAGTACATTGTAGTACACCAATGAGAAACTTTTCTCATTAATGTTTCAATAAGCTAATTGTATTTTTCGTGCATACTACTATTTTTTGGTTATATCATTTTAATTATTGTACACTTTCTCTCGATACTCAACCATATTGTGTTATTATGACGAACGATAAGTGGATGAAATTTCAATTAGTTACAACAGGTCGTTCTTGAGTTGTCGTCCAGAAACCAAGTACATTGTTTTCATTCCGTGAAAGTTGAGTCAATTCGGGTTGCGTTTGGCGCTTAAACCCTATTTTTTTTGGTTATATAACTTTTGTTATTTGACTACTTCTTCTTTTTCAAGAGAATTGTGTTACACATGACACTTAATAATTTGTAAAATTTGGAGACAATAAAACAATTTTTTTTTAGTTATCATCTGGTAACTGAGTGGTTTTTTTCCATATTAAGTGATTTTAATTTGTTGTTTGTTTTTGGTCAACAGAGGGGCGAGATACAAAAATAGTGGTCCCCTCCTATGGTCCCCTCCTGAAAAGTTTTGTCACATTGAGAAAAGCAGGCATTCCTCTGTATTTTTCGTTCTAAAATGCATATTGTTTGTTTAAAAAAACCTAAATTGGATCGTAAGCTGCTTATACGGCTCGCACTGTCAGTATGGACGCCCTCTCGTGGACAACGCAGACTTCCCATAGCATTGTGGGTATTACCGCCATCTTTTCAAGTCGTGTGTCGTACGCACGAGGAAGTGTTTTGACCCCGGTCATTGCAAGTTGAACAAAATCGGAACTCCTCGTCTTTCTCAATGTACTAGTATCTGGAACGAGATAAGGTAAGGTCTAAATAACACTCCTAGTGGGAAGTCTATATTCAGGGTAAAATGAAAAACCTTAAAAACCCTGCAGGTCAGTTTCAAGTGAAAGTAAGTGTGTCACACAGAGAGTCACGCACAAGAAACAGCACTGTAGGGCGCAGTGAAGTGTGACTGAATCTGCCTGCTAACACCGAGTTAAAAAACACAAAGGATTTGTGCAGCGATTCGAAGTTTTATTTATACTTCGTAGACTGAAGATTACCTCAAGGAATTTGAAGGGTGGCGCTACAACTCTATTAGCCCCCATAAATGTGGCTTAGGTACGGACTTCCTTCGTATTAGTATGCCACACCGCCATGATACAAACATGTGTGGAAAAATCGCTGCTAGGATAGCAGAAAATCAAATCAAGATTGAAATTTTTCACTTGATAATCACCCAATCCATGCTTATTAGCCAACTAACACATTGAATTCTGAACTGCGAAGCAACGTGACATGCAGATTTAACTCTTAAGGAAACTCTCAGAGAAGGATAATTACTTCAGGAAACCCACAGTACAGAATCAGGCAGAGCAGAAAATGAACGCACATGGGGTTTTGGGTGGGTATCGAACCCGAGACTAAGAGGTGGAAGACAAGGAAAGTAGCACTGCACCGAGCTGACTACCCACATGGAGATAGCAAATGTGGATAGTAGTTACGCTCCGTAACATTGGTGGTGTCATCCATTTTCGGATATGTGCCTCATCAAAACCTAACTCTGTCCTGCTTTTGCGTAAAATTTTGAAATTACCAACTTTCTACACGTATATCATACCAGGTCTGGCCCAGGGTGTTGGGGACAAGCCGTCCAAACTCGTTGGCCTGTGGTTCGCCACCTGAATGGTCGCCAGTCTCTTGTGCTGGTCTGCTGTCAAACTGCGGTCATTGAGTGGTCTGTGGTCATTAGCCAGGTACTAAGATACTAAGACAAGATAAGTTTGCGGTAGCACCATGGGAATAAATCTCTTTTGTGAGTATGTGTGGTTCTGGAAAAAAGTGGCTCGTTTCAGAGCCACACATACTCACAAAAGAGATTATTCACATAGTGCTACCAACTAACGTCCATATTGAACAAATATTACTCAAATAGGCTAAAGTTGTCGGCTAGCTGTCAATTAAAACAGTTTCTATACATACAGGCTTGACACTGAATCCTCTCCCGACAGCCCCTCCCCATAACCACCCCGATACGTTTATCCCTCTATATTAGCCTTTCACCAAGACCATTGTGGCTTAACTTGCCCGCAATCAAAGCGGTGAAAAGCGAAGCGACTGGAGAGGTACATGTAGACCACACATGCGAGTGGCGAAGCCACGAGGGCCTTTTGTAATTTGTCGAGAAATTCTCTATGTTTTCTTTATAATCTCGATTTTTGCTACCCCAAAAGGGTAGCAAAACTCCAACCATCACAGCCTTTTCGTGCGTGCGTGGGTTACTACTACCCGGACACGTCTACGCGCCGGATGCTTGCACAAAATTTAAAAACGAAAAACTGCGAGTCTAGTTTCCACGAGATCGTGACCGCGTAATTGTTCTTACATTATAATATTTTAACTTTACTTAAAAAGGTATTTCAAGAAATTATTTGAGGGGGATGTGAACTTATTTTTCATCTGAACTTTTTAGTTATTTGCTCTTACGTTTTCCTTACTCATCTTCTTTTAAAATGGAAGCGACTAGGCAAAATGCGTTGTGATATCGGTTAACCTTCGGCACGCTTCTTATTTGCATAAAAACTATGAATAATTCAACAAAATCAAGTTGTAAAAGGCCTCGTGGCTTTGCCACTCGTACGTGCTGACTTAATCTTTGCTCCAGTCGCTTTTGGTCTTCACAACTCCGCCGCTCTAAGCCTCAATGGCCTGGGCGAAAGGCTACTCTATATACGATCAAATACATGCATCAATATCAAATACTGATGAATATAACAATTAACTGGTGAACATGAACACTTTTGCGCGCTTAACTACATGTGAACTCGTAATGTTATTTTGGGGCCACCGTAGGATCCACCCAAATAATAGGCCAAAACTCCGTCCACCGAGATCACGAATAAAGGAATATACACGCACATTATTCTATTCTAGAGGGTTCTGAGAAGCTATGGAATTGGGGAATTTCATGGAATATGGTGATGCACCTCTGGCCCGGACTTTGGGCTTCCTATCCGAGCATTTTTAAAAATGTGTTTCGGCCCGAAAGTGGCGCTATTTAGCCATGTTTACCATGGCTACTTTTCCACTTTGGGAAACATCACTCGTAAAAGGTGTCGTCGTCTTAGGGTGAGAATTTCTCGAAAAGTCAATGGTCAACGCACCAAAAATTTAAAAGAAAATGATAGGTGAGATGTTGACCATAATTTTTCTGTGCGGCTTAAACACCTGTGAGAGTTCTGAGTATTTGTAAAAGTATTTTTGAAGTATGGTCATTTAGCACTGGTGTCTATGGGAATGTCCATGGGAGCCCTATAGCATATCAAAATAACCTCGTCTGCAGGGTCTCCTTTATTGCCAACCTGGTTCCATGAGAGAGCAGGTAGTGATGAGAGCGTACACGTACTTCTGGAGACCCTGAGGACGAAGTTGGAGTCGGAATAAAAAAATGAGACAAAAAGAGGGCGCTGTTTCATCTATCTGACTTATATGAAAATAGGGTTATTTCCATATTGCATTGCGAAACGGCATTGCGAAACGGGAAACAAGTTCATTTATTGTTTGGACTTGAACATGTCCCTTGAAAACTGTAATTCAAAGTTACACATTTGAAGGTGCAGTGCTCACAACAACAGCTCGGCAAGACTGAAGTTTGACTGTTTTTCAGCAAATTGTAGTGAGTATAGAAACTGTGATACAATCATTTTTATTGCAACAAAAGATTTTGCCAACTTTTTTTAGTCATGTTAGTTCGCGCAAGTTGACGTAAGCCTATGAGTAGACCTATGACTATGAGTCATAGCCATAGGCCCAAGGGCGCATCCAGTGGACCAGCCCCATATTTTACACCATCATCTTTTGCTCAAAAAAAGTGTTAGAGGGGTCACAAATTGTCTCAGATCGCACCACAGAGCGTCTAAAATACAAAAAAAAATGGGTTCTAAGCGGGTCCCGAACCCACGCAGTACATGATTTTTGACCCATTTATTTTTGGGGAAATTTTTTTCCCGCAGCAAACATTGTGTTCTGGATCCGCACATGCATAGGTCTACACAATATTGCATCGTGATGTGGATAACAAACCAGGCAATTTGTGCACAAACCTATGGGGCTGTGCCCAGTTGCAACAACCATATTGATTCCTTCTCACTGCATAACGAATTGAGCGATCATCTTTTCATCATGTTCGTACATTATTGCATGTGTATAACTTAACACTAAACATAGCTGTTGATACATGTAGTGCTACGCCCAACTTAATTGACCATGCTCCCAAAGTTGGCTGAGACCGTTCCAACCGTGTGTCCCAGTTCAGTTGAGACACTTCAGATAGGATGGGCCCAGACTGGGACCTTGAGCGCAGAAAAACATGCAAAATAAGTTCAGGCCAGCTTGACACTCTTAAACTGACAAAATTCTCAAACATTTCACGAGGCATATGCAGGGTCCTCAGTATTTTCAAACAGTAGTCTGGTGGCATGACTGATGGAGAAAATGTGCCATTGGGAACTACATGTTTCTTTTGACACAGTTGATGATGAATTTAAATTTGAAGTCTCAATTCAATTTTTAAAGGACACTCTTCTTCAAAATGTTGCACCTGAAAAGCAAATGATTAGTAGATTTGGAGCCTAAACGTTGACTGGTACATGTCCTACTGTTTGAAGAGACTGACCCCATCAGTAGTCTGGTGCCATGACTCATGGAGAAAATGTGCCCCAGAGGTTGGTAACTACAATGTTTCTTTTGACACAGTTGATTGATGCAGTATTAAAACCTGGCAGAAGGTAGCAGAGTCGACAAATCCAGAACACATTCGGCAAAAACTCATGATTTTTTGTCAAAAACCCGTGGTTTTATATCTTTAAAAGAATCTACCATATGTAAGAAAATAATTACCATCATTTGCAGGAGTAATTCTTTTCTTCCCTCTGAGTGTCTCAATCTAAACTTGGAGTGATTTTTACACTAAGGTGTCTGCCCCTTGATGCACTCTTTCAAAAAATCAGAAGCCACAATGACTAAAACGTCAGCCCCCTCCATTTGATTTCTAGCTCCGCCCCTGCTGTAGCACATGAAACTAATTTATACCAGCGTCATTGCAATGTATCAAAATGTATTATATTTTCCAAAATGGCTTCCATGCAGTGAATGGATGGGTGCAAACCCATCATTAAAATTCCCATATACACTAGTGCTAAATGTCCCAAAACAAAATTCTCTTAAAAATAAAATCTCCACAGTTATTTAAGCTGCACAGAAAAATGATGATCAACACGTCATCTTTCATTTTCATATCATTTCTTGTACGTTGACAATTTACTTTTCGAGATATTCTCACCCAAAAAAGACTACTTTTCCCAAAGCGGAAAAGTATTCATCTCTCCACAACATGGTTAAATAGCGCCAATTTCGAGCCCAGTTGGATCCGAATTGCTGAGAATGTGAAGCCCAAGTCCGGGCCAGAGGCTCATTGCCATTTCTCTTCAATCCCCAATTGTATGGCTCACTAGAACTCTGTTATATAGAATATTTGAGGTATAACTTTTATCCATGAGCTCGGCGGATGGATTTAGTTAGGTGTGCACCGGTGTGCATCCGGAACGGGCGCAGGTATCACAGGTACTGTGTATACACCGTACAAAAAAATCCAGGTGAAATGTGAAGCAGACAAGTCGTTTGCAAAACTTGTTTTTTGTGTTTTGACAACACAGTATATAGAGTTAGAGCGCTAACTCGACACCAGCTATATGTGCATTATGCTTGTGCAGCGACCTATGATCTATGGCAAGCGTGTGACGGTGATCTTTTCTTATGGCCATTTGCATGATAAATGCGTTTGTATTCCATAAAGGTGTGCTATCAAAGCCCCAAATCCAAGGCCACAGGCAGAGCTCTAGTTCATAGCTACACCACAGGTGGCTTGCAAGGATCCCATTAAAACTGTATGAACTATTTTTCCCTTAGTTTTTCATGATTTATTAAAATCAACTTCTTGAGTCCCAGTCCTAATTAGTCTGTATCGAAGTCCGAGTACACCAATACGAGTCTGTGAGCCCTATATCCGAGTCTCGGTCTTAATAGGAGGTTGCAATTGAGTTTTGATTGAGAGGGGAAAAAGCCATATTGATGTTATTTGTTTTGTCTTGCATTGTGACTCATATACCCGAATGTTGTGTCCTAATGTTATCATCTCAAACGTATTTGATTGATATCGAGAGCCCCAGGGAAAATGTTGTAGCCTGTATCGGCAAATTGCCTCCATGCAGTTTGGGAAATCTGTTTTTATAATAAGTAGGCCATGTTATTTTTTTCGGGGGATTTTGAGGAAACTTTACAAAAGGTAAATTCAATGAAAGCAACTGATCGAGTATCATCACCTTACTAAACATAATATAGGTTTTCCCGGCTATTTTAAAACATATTTCATTTAACTTCACCAACTCTAATTTCACTGTCATCCGAGAAACAAATTCACACGCTTTTACCAAAAGAAAACCATTTAGTCATTTACATTCCATTTCAAAGTTTGGTCACACTCTGTAGTCACTGATCGAGAACATTCGTCATTACAGATCAAATTCGCCTAGGCTGCTGCGGAATGGCAGCATTCAGAGATCAAATTCGTCTTTTATCAATCAATTTAAAAAATTTGTATCAAGTAAACTAGGCTGGTGTGTTTTAAAATTTAAAGTAAACCACCTTTATAAACACACGGTATCTGCACCTATTCCCCTCCCCGACGGCCCCGCCCCACAACCACCAAGACATGTTTATCCCTCTACACTCAAATACATCCATCAAAATACTGATCAATCATAACTAATAACTCGTGGACATGAGCACTTTGGCGAACCTAACTGCATGTGAAATTGGACATGTAAATTACTGGGCCCCTAAGCTTATCATAATAACCTCGTCCTTTATCGCCTACCTTGATTCTATGAGAGAGCAGGTAGTGGTAGGAACGTACGTATTACACGAGACCATGAAAACGAGGTTGGAGTCAGAATAAATAAAAGTAACAAAAAGAGGGCGCTGTTTCATCTATACGACTTGTATGAAAATGACATCATGCAAGTTATTTCCTTATAAATACATTGCGAAACAGGGCATTGCGAAACAGGAAACAACTTGCATTAATTGTTTGGACTTCAACAATTCTCTGGAAAATTGTAACTAAAGTTACTCATAAAGTGCAGTGCTGACAACAACAGCTCGACAAGACAGAACTTTGGAGGACTGTTTCAGCAAAGTCTAGTGAGTAAGAAGCTGACATGCGTTTTTTACGCAACAAATACTTTTGCAAATTGTATGTCTTGTCAAGGGCGGGATCCAGAGCACATTGTTTTGGTGGTGGGGGCAAAAAAAGAAGGTTTTTCCCAAAAAAATTAATCAAAAATTAAATCAAGAATTCTGGATGCTCTGTGGTGCGATCTGAGGCAATATCTGACCTTTGTAACCAAACAATTTTAGCAAAAGATGGTGGTGTACGCAGTGGCTGCCTTTTTGGCGACGTCACTTCAAAAACAAAATGGGTTCGGGATCCACCTGGATCCTCCGTTTTGTCATATTCGCGCAAGTTGGAACTATGAATGATGATAATAGTATAAGAGTACGAGTAGACCCATGACAATGAGTCATAGCCATAGACCTACACAATTGCATAGTGGATGTGGATAACAAACCAGGCAATTTTGTGCACAAACCTTTGGGGCTGTGCACCAGGTTGAAACTTTCATACAGAATTTGGGCGATCATACAGAATGTTAGCGATTTTCTTCATGTTCGTACATTTCATATATGTATAACTTAACACGTACTAAACATAGCTGATAGTGTTACGCCCCAACTTGACCATGCTCCCAACTTTGGGTGGGATCGTCCAACCATGAGTTCCAGATACAGTTGAGACACGTTAGATACGATGGGCCCAGACTGGGACCTTGAGTGCAGAAAAACATGCAAAGTTAGTTTAGGCCAGCTTGACTCACTCTCATTAAATATTTGACAAAATTCTCCAAACATTTCACGAGGCAAATGTAAAGTTCTCAAGTATTGTACCATTCAAGTGTGAGGTCCCAATTACAGTTTCTTCAAATCTTCTTCAAAAGATTGCACCTGAAAAGTAAACTGACTAGATTTGTAGCCTGAAAGTAGACTGGTACATGTCCTACTGTTGAAGAGACTGACCCCATCAGTAGTCTGGTGGCATGACTGATGAAGAAAATGTGCCACAGAGATTGGGAACTACATGTTTCTTTTGACACGTTGATTGATGCAGTTATTAAACTGGCGGAAGGTAGCAGAGTCGACAAATCTAGAACACATACGGCAAAAATTCATGATTTTATGTCAAAACCCGTGCTTTTTATTTCTTTAAAAGAATCTACCATATGTAAGAAAATAATTACCATCATTTGCAGGAGTAATTCTTTTCTTTCCTTTGAGTATCTCAATCTAAACTTGGAGTAATTTTTACACTAAGATGTCTGTCCCCTGATGCACTCTTTCAACAACAAAAATCAGAAGCCACAATGACTAAACGTCAGCCCCCTCCATGTGATTTCTAGCTCCGCCCCTGCCGTAGCACATGAAACTAATTTATACCAGCGTCATGCACATGTATCAAAATGTATTATATTTTATAATATGGCTTCCATGCAGTGAATGGAAGGGTGGCAACCCATTATTAACATTCCCATAGACACCAGTGCTAAATGTCCATACTTCAAAATTCTCTTAAAAATAAACTCTCACAGGTATTTAAGCTGCAAAGAAAAAAGATAAGCAACACATCATCTTTCATTTTCATATCATTTCTTGGTACGTTGACAATTTACTTTTCGAGATATTCTCACCAAAAAAAGACTACTTTCCCAAAGCGGAAAAATATTCATCTTGAAAAACGATCGCTCCACAACATGGTAAAATAGCGCCAGTTTCGAGCCCAATTGCATCCGAATGCTCAGAATTTGAAGCCCAAGTCCGGGCCAGAGGCTCATTGCCATTTCTTTTTCAATTCCCCAATTTTATGGCTCACTAGAACTCTGTAGAATATTTTGAGGTATGACTTTTATTCATGAGCTCGGGCGGATGGATTTAGGACTATTTACCGGTGTGCACCGAACGGACGCAGGTATCACAGGTACTGTGTATACACCGTACTCAAACATCCGCCATTAACTCCATTGTATTTTACATGTAACCCTGCTATATCCACTCCTAGTGAAATGTGTAGCAAACACGTCATTTGCAAAACTTGTTTTTTAACTTTAATACAATACAATATTCTGTATTAGGAGCGCTAACTCGACACCAGCTATATGCGCATTATGCTTGTGCAGCGACCTATGATCTATGGCAAGCGTGTGACGGTGATCTTTTCTTTTGGTCATTTGCATAATAAATGCGTTTGTATTCCATAAAGGTGTGCTATATCAAAGCCTCAAATCCAAGGCCACAGGCAGAGCTCTAGTTCATAGCTATAACAGCAGGTGGCTTGTAAGGATCCCATTAAAACTCTATGAACTATTTTTCCTTTAGTTTTTTCATGAACGGAAAATTTCACTTTTTTTCCGGATATAAGTAAACTTCAGTACAACCATCTTAATTATCAATGTCTACTTGTACTCAGGTGGCATATTAGTCATTTGGAGGCCGTTTTGAAGTGAAATCTGATGTTTTTTGTTGGAAAATGTTGGTTTTTGGACAGTGACAGGATGATGTTGTCCAGGTCGCGGTATTAGCTTGGACCTTACTATCGCCAGACCATGCCCAAATTTTAAAAAAAGGCGATAAGTTGGGTCCAAGTTACTCGGACTACTAAAAACCAAAATGTCCAGACGGCTTTCATAATTAGCCTCATCATTAACACACAGGATTTCCGTTTGTGGCCGGCTGATCCAAAGTACCATGGATGCACATCTGATGACCCCAGTGCGACGCCACAGGAGGCTCAGGTACCGCCCCCTCAGCTGCAACAGGTGAGTAGTAGCTCGACCACTAGGGGTCAATTGATGAGGGAGGGGAGGGCATACACTTCACCTCTATTTTCTCACATACCCACCCGACACCCCAGCAGGTTTGTCTTTGTTGTAAACTGAGGATTTCCTCTTCACTTTTCCTTTGTTTAAACTCTGTCTTTTTTGCAACAGCTCTCATTGATTTTGTACACGTTTCTAATCGAGGCCGTCCTCGATTTTGTTCCTGTCGGTGTCCTCAATTCATCGATGATGTTGCACGTGTGCATCCTCGATTTACACCATGCACACTCTCATAAGTGTGCATTTGCCTGCAATAAGCCTCTGTACTAATGAGGTCACATTTTGTTTACATGTGCACTCCTATGCAGCCAGTGGGGCTCACAGTCCACTGAGCACATAGGAAAGCACACACGTGAACACGGTGTACATAGGCTTATTGGGACCCCCTATTGTCTCTCTTGTTTTTAGAAAGACATCCTTAGTTTTGTACACAAATCCAAATTGGAAAATCTCGGGAATGGGCCTTATTCATGAGTCGGCCATATTGGATTGAGAGTGAGGTAAAATCTTCATTTCTGGAACTTTGTGTAGAGCATTGAAAGCAAGTAAGTTAATTGCTAAGTTATTCCAGTCTGCTTCAATAAATAAATTTTAAATTTGTAATTCAACTTTCCCTAATGTTTAAAAGCCAAATTTATAAAAAAAAAAAATTACAGTAAAATAAGGCTGCATTATGCCTGCGTAATAGTCTGGCGCCATCCCATTCAACAGTTACCATTAATGAAATCCATTCAACAGTTAACAATTAATGAAATACATTCAGGGAACTCGACAAAAATGGCCAACTCCGTGAATAAGGCCTATCGGGACCCAATTGTCATGCATTGTTCAACATCCCCTATTGAAGCAGGTACAAACTCCCACACACTCATACATTTACAAGTCAGGGCTTGATAAAACTTAACTTTCATAATTGTTTATCAGTTCGACATGTCAAAAGTATCAGATGCCCATCCCAACGTGTCACATGACCAAACTGGGGTCAAAGGTCCTCATGGGGTCACTGGGGTCTAAAACCTGGCCGGCAGGAGCTTCTATACTTGTCACTTTGTGGTCGGTTGGTCTGTCGGTCTGTCTGAAAATTGACCAAAAATATTTAACCCAAAATTGACCAAATGCCATGCCGTTGTCAGTAAATGTACTCTTGACGAAAGTTATCGGAAATGGGCTCTGTCTCCATTGATGCGCATGCGCGTTTACTTTTGCACATTTTTGTCCCCGGAAAATTTACCAAAAAACCCGAGCCCTCTAAGTTTCCCATAAAATATAACTACCAACTTTTAATTTAAAGAAAAA
>NW_022144869.1:0-12087 GCF_000002235.5 Strongylocentrotus purpuratus | reverse complement strand
GGGCAAATATTGTGATAATTTGAATAAACACCAATTTCAGGCCGAAATGTGAAGGGCCGGGTTGGTTCAGGATTTTGGAGGAAATATATATTTTTTATATGCCTCCGCCACCGAAGGTGGTGCCGGAGGCATCATGTTTTCGGTTGTCCCGTCCGTACTCCGTCCGTCCGTCCGTACGTCCGTCCCGTTTGACCGTTATCAATATCTCAAGAACCATTTAAGATTTAAACTTAAGACTCGGGAATAGTAATTTATCACCATAGGAAGACGATCTGATTAGATTTTGGAGTACGTAGGTCAAAGGTCACAGGTCACAGAGGTCAACTTATGAAATTCCTTGTATTGAGTTTGTTAGCGCGATATCTCAAGAACCATTTGAGATTTAAACTTCAAACTTAAGGATAGTATGTATCACCATAGGAAGACGATCTGATTAGATTTTGGAGCACGTATGTCAAAGGTCAAGGGTCACAGAGGTCAACTTATGAAATTCCATACATTGAGATTGTTATCATGATATCTCAAGAACCACTGGAGATTTAAACTTCAAACTTAGTGATAGTGTGTATCACTATAGGAAAACAATCTGATTAGATTTTGGAGCACGTAGTCAAAGGTCAAGGGTCACAGAGGTCAACTTATGAAATTCCATACATTGAGATTGTTATCATGATATCTCAAGAACCACTGGAGATTTAAACTTCAAACTTAGTGATAGTGTGTATCACTATAGGAAAACAATCTGATTAGATTTTGGAGCACGTAGGTCAAAGGTCAAGGGTCACAGAGGTCAACTTATGAAATTCCATACATTGAGATTGTTATCATGATATCTCAAGAACCACTGGAGATGTAAAACTTCAAACTTAATGATAGTGTGTATCACCATAGGAAGACAATCTGATTAGATTTTGGAGCACGTAGGTCAAAGGTCAAGGGCCACAGCACATTATGAATGCAAAAACAGCTTGTGATCGCGTTATCTCAAGAACCGATGATGGATTCATGCCAAAATTAGGTCATGTTTGTTACTTGCAGAGCCAATGAACTGAGTAGATTCTTGGTTCATAAGGTCAAAGGTCAAAGGTCATGGGCCATTATGTATGCAAAAATAGCTGTGAACGCATTCTCATTAGAACTGACAGATGGATTACTATTTAACTCAGAACATCTTGCAGAGCCAATGAACTGAGTAGATTTTATGGTCATGAGGTCAAAGATCAAAGGGTCATATATGTATATGAGAAATTGCTTGTAATCACAATATTCTGAGAACCTGTCAATGGATTACCATTGAACGTGAATTCAATTTTTTTTTTCTGTTTTGGTTTGTAAAATTGCTCTATAACGGAGGCATCATTTTCGACTGCGCGCAGTCGAATTCCATCTAGTTTTTTAATAGGCTAGTTTCCCCACAATGAATGTACATACATGCCATTAGATGGATCCTGACCCCCATATCCCTTTGAAAGGGGCGTAGGGGCAAATATTGTAAAAATTTGAATTATCACAACTTTCGGGCCGAAATGGTAAGGGCCGGGGTGGTTCAGCATTTTGGAGGAAAATATATATTTTTTTTAATAGGCTAGTTTCCCCACAATGAATGTACATACATGCCATTAGATGGATCCTGACCCCCATATCCCTTTGAAAGGGGCGTAGGGGCAAATATTGTAAAAATTTGAATTATCACAACTTTCGGGCCGAAATTGTAAGGGCCGGGGTGGTTCAGCATTTTGGAGGAAAATATATATTTTTTTTAATAGGCTAGTTTCCCCACAATGAATGTCCATACATGCCATTAGATGGATCTTGACCCCCATATCCCTTTGAAAGGGGCGTAGGGGCAAATATTGTGATAATTTGAATAAACACCAATTTCAGGCCGAAATGGTAAGGGCCGGGGTGGTTCAGCATTTTGGAGGAAAATATATATTTTTTTTAATAGGCTAGTTTCCCCACAATGAATGTACCTACATGCCATTAGATGGATTCTGACCCCCATATCCCTTTGAAAGGGGCGTAGGGGCAAATATTGTGATAATTTGAATTATCACAACTTTCGGCCGAATGGTAAGGGCCGGGGTGGTTCAGCATTTTGGAGGAAAATATTATTTTTTTTGAATAGGCTAGTTTCCCCACAATGAATGTCCATACATGCCATTAGATGGATCCTGACCCCCATATCCCTTTGAAAGGGGCGTAGGGGCAAATATTGTGATAATTTGAATAAACACCAATTTCAGGCCGAAATGGTAAGGGCCGGGGTGGTTCAGCATTTTGGAGGAAAATATATATTTTTTTAATAGGCTAGTTTCCCCACAATGAATGTACCTACATGCCATTAGATGGATTCTGACCCCCATATCCCTTTGAAAGGGGCGTAGGGGCAAATATTGTGATAATTTGAATTATCACAACTTTCGGGCCGAAATTGTAAGGGCCGGGGTGGTTCAGCATTTTGAGGAAAAAATTATATTTTTTGATTAGGCTAGTTTCCCCACAATGAATGTACATACATGCCATTAGATGGATCCTGACCCCCATATCCCTTTGAAAGGGGCGTAGGGGCAAATATTGTGATAATTTGAATAAACACCAATTTCAGGCCGAAATGGTAGGGGGCCGGGGTGGTTCAGCATTTTGGAGGAAAATATTATATTTTTTGAATAGGCTAGTTTCCCCACAATGAATGTACATACATGCCATTAGATGGATCCTGACCCCCATATCCCTTTGAAAGGGGCGTAGGGGCAAATATTGTAAAAATTTGAATTATCACAACTTTCGGGCCGAAATTAGAAGGTCCGGGGTGGTTCAGCATTTTGGAGGAAAATATATATTTTTTTTAATAGGCTAGTTTCCCCACAATGAATGTACATACATGCCATTAGATGGATCCTGACCCCCATATCCCTTTGAAAGGGGCGTAGGGGCAAATATTGTAAAAATTTGAATTATCACAACTTTCGGCCGAAATGGTAAGGGCCGGGGTGGTTCAGCATTTTGGAGGAAAATATATATTTTTTTTAATAGGCTAGTTTCCCCACAATGAATGTACATACATGCCATTAGATGGATCCTGACCCCCATATCCCTTTGAAAGGGGCGTAGGGGCAAATATTGTAAAAATTTGAATTATCACAACTTTCGGGCCGAAATTAGAAGGGCCGGGGTGGTTCAGCATTTTGGAGGAAAATATATTTTTTTTAATAGGCTAGTTTCCCCACAATGAATGTACATACATGCCATTAGATGGATCCTGACCCCATATCCCTTTGAAAGGGGCGTAGGGGCAAATATTGTGATAATTTGAATTATCACAACTTTCGGCCGAAATTGTAAGGGCCGGGGTGGTTCAGCATTTTGGAGGAAAATATTATTTTTTTTGAATAGGCTAGTTTCCCCACAATGAATGTACATACATGCCATTAGATGGATCCTGACCCCAATCCCTTTGAAAGGGGCGTAGGGGCAAATATTGTGATAATTTGAATAAATACCAATTTCAGGCCGAAATGGTAAGGGCCGGGGTGGTTCAGCATTTTGGAGGAAAATATTATATTTTTTTAATAGGCTAGTTTCCCCACAATGAATGTACATACATGCCATTAGATGGATCCTGACCCCCATATCCCTTTGAAAGGGGCGTAGGGGCAAATATTGTAAAAATTTGAATTATCACAACTTTCGGGCCGAAATTGTAAGGGCCGGGGTGGTTCAGCATTTTGGAGGAAAATATTATATTTTTTGAATAGGCTAGTTTCCCCACAATGAATGTACATACATGCCATTAGATGGATCCTGACCCCCATATCCCTTTGAAAGGGGCGTAGGGGCAAATATTGTGATAATTTGAATAAACACCAATTTCAGGCCGAAATTAGAAGGGCCGGGGTGGTTCAGCATTTTGGAGGAAAATATATATTTTTTTTAATAGGCTAGTTTCCCCACAATGAATGTACATACATGCCATTAGATGGATCCTGACCCCCATATCCCTTTGAAAGGGGCGTAGGGGCAAATATTGTAAAAATTTGAATTATCACAACTTTTGGGCCGAAATTAGAAGGTCCGGGGTGGTTCAGCATTTGGAGGAAAATATTTTATTTTTTGAATAGGCTAGTTTCCCCACAATGAATGTACATACATGCCATTAGATGGATCCTGACCCCCATATCCCTTTGAAAGGGGCGTAGGGGCAAATATTGTAAAAATTTGAATTATCACAACTTTCGGGCCGAAATTGTAAGGGCGGGGTGGTTCAGCATTTTGGAGGAAAAAATTATATTTTTTGAATAGGCTAGTTTCCCCACAATGAATGTACATACATGCCATTAGATGGATCCTGACCCCCATATCCCTTTGAAAGGGGCGTAGGGGCAAATATTGTGATAATTTGAATAAACACCAATTTCAGGCCGAAATGGTAAGGGCCGGGGTGGTTCAGCATTTTGGAGGAAAATATTATATTTTTTGAATAGGCTAGTTTCCCCACAATGAATGTACATACATGCCATTAGATGGATCCTGACCCCCATATCCCTTTGAAAGGGGCGTAGGGGCAAATATTGTAAAAATTTGAATTATCACAACTTTCGGGCCGAAATTAGTAAGGGCCGGGGTGGTTCAGCATTTTGGAGGAAAATATATATTTTTTTTAATAGGCTAGTTTCCCCACAATGAATGTACATACATGCCATTAGATGGATCCTGACCCCCATATCCCTTTGAAAGGGGCGTAGGGGCAAATATTGTAAAAATTTGAATTATCACAACTTTCGGGCCGAAATTAGTAAGGGCCGGGGTGGTTCAGCATTTTGGAGGAAAATATATATTTTTTTTAATAGGCTAGTTTCCCCACAATGAATGTACCTACATGCCATTAGATGGATCTGACCCCCATATCCCTTTGAAAGGGGCGTAGGGGCAAATATTGTAAATTTGAATTATCACAACTTTCGGCCGAAATTGTAAGGGCCGGGGTGGTTCAGCATTTTGGAGGAAAATATATATTTTTTGAATAGGCTAGTTTCCCCACAATGAATGTACATACATGCCATTAGATGGATCCTGACCCCCATATCCCTTTGAAAGGGGCGTAGGGGCAAATATTGTAAAAATTTGAATTATCACAACTTTCGGCCGAAATGGTAAGGGCCGGGGTGGTTCAGCATTTTGGAGGAAAATATATATTTTTTTAATAGGCTAGTTTCCCCACAATGAATGTACATACATGCCATTAGATGGATCCTGACCCCCATATCCCTTTGAAAGGGGCGTAGGGGCAAATATTGTAAAATTTGAATTATCACAATTTCGGGCCGAAATGGTAAGGGCCGGGGTGGTTCAGCATTTTGAAGGAAAATATTATATTTTTTGAATAGGCTAGTTTCCCCACAATGAATGTACATGCCATTAGATGGATCCTGACCCCCATATCCCTTTGAAAGGGGCGTAGGGGCAAATATTGTGATAATTTGAATAAACACCAATTTCAGGCCGAAATGGTAAGGGCCGGGGTGGTTCAGCATTTTGGAGGAAAATATTATATTTTTTGAATAGGCTAGTTTCCCCACAATGAATGTACATACATGCCATTAGATGGATCCTGACCCCCATATCCCTTTGAAAGGGGCGTAGGGGCAAATATTGTAAAAATTTGAATTATCACAACTTTCGGGCCGAAATTGTAAGGGCCGGGGTGGTTCAGCATTTTGGAGGAAAATATATTTTTTTTTAATAGGCTAGTTTCCCCACAATGAATGTACCTACATGCCATTAGATGGATCCTGACCCCCATATCCCTTTGAAAGGGGCGTAGGGGCAAATATTGTAAAAATTTGAATTATCACAACTTTCGGGCCGAAATTAGTAAGGGCCGGGGTGGTTCAGCATTTTGGAGGAAAATATATATTTTTTTTAATAGGTTAGTTTCCCCACAATGAATGTCCATACATGCCATTAGATGGATCCTGACCCCCATATCCCTTTGAAAGGGGCGTAGGGGCAAATATTGTGATAATTTGAATAAACACCAATTTCAGGCCGAAATGGTAAGGGCCGGGGTGGTTCAGCATTTTGGAGGAAAATATTTATTTTTTGAATAGGCTAGTTTCCCCACAATGAATGTACATACATGCCATTAGATGGATCCTGACCCCCATATCCCTTTGAAAGGGGCGTAGGGGCAAATATTGTGATAATTTGAATAAACACCAATTTCAGGCCGAAATGGTAAGGGCCGGGGTGGTTCAGCATTTTGGAGGAAAATATTATATTTTTTGAATAGGCTAGTTTCCCCACAATGAATGTACATACATGCCATTAGATGGATCCTGACCCCCATATCCCTTTGAAAGGGGCGTAGGGGCAAATATTGTAAAAATTTGAATTATCACAACTTTCGGGCCGAAATTAGAAGGGCCGGGGTGGTTCAGCATTTTGGAGGAAAATATATATTTTTTTAATAGGCTAGTTTCCCCACAATGAATGTACATACATGCCATTAGATGGATCCTGACCCCCATATCCCTTTGAAAGGGGCGTAGGGGCAAATATTGTAAAATTTGAATTATCACACTTTCAGGCCGAAATTGGTAAGGGCCGGGGTGGTTCAGCATTTTGGAGGAAAATATATATTTTTTTAATAGGCTAGTTTCCCCACAATGAATGTACATACATGCCATTAGATGGATCCTGACCCCCATATCCCTTTGAAAGGGGCGTAGGGGCAAATATTGTAAAAATTTGAATTATCACAACTTTCGGGCCGAAATTGTAAGGGCCGGGGTGGTTCAGCATTTTGGAGGAAAATATTATTTTTTTAATAGGCTAGTTTCCCCACAATGAATGTACATACATGCCATTAGATGGATCCTGACCCCCATATCCCTTTGAAAGGGGCGTAGGGGCAAATATTGTGATAATTTGAATAAACACCAATTTCAGGCCGAAATGGTAAGGGCCGGGGTGGTTCAGCATTTTGGAGGAAATATATATTTTTTTTAATAGGCTAGTTTCCCCACAATGAATGTACATACATGCCATTAGATGGATCCTGACCCCCATATCCCTTTGAAAGGGGCGTAGGGGCAAATATTGTAAAAATTTGAATTATCACAACTTTCGGGCCGAAATTGTAAGGGCCGGGGTGGTTCAGCATTTTGGAGGAAAATATTATATTTTTTGAATAGGCTAGTTTCCCCACAATGAATGTACATACATGCCATTAGATGGATCCTGACCCCCATATCCCTTTGAAAGGGGCGTAGGGGCAAATATTGTGATAATTTGAATAAACACCAATTTCAGGCCGAAATGGTAAGGGCCGGGGTGGTTCAGCATTTTGGAGGAAAATATATATTTTTTTAATAGGCTAGTTTCCCCACAATGAATGTACATACATGCCATTAGATGGATCCTGACCCCCATATCCCTTTGAAAGGGGCGTAGGGGCAAATATTGTAAAAATTTGAATTATCACAACTTTCGGCCGAAATTGTAAGGGCCGGGGTGGTTCAGCATTTTGGAGGAAAATATATATTTTTTTTAATAGGCTAGTTTCCCCACAATGAATGTACATACATGCCATTAGATGGATCCTGACCCCCATATCCCTTTGAAAGGGGCGTAGGGGCAAATATTGTAAAAATTTGAATTATCACAACTTTCGGGCCGAAATTAGAAGGTCCGGGGTGGTTCAGCATTTTGGAGGAAAATATATATTTTTTTTAATAGGTTAGTTTCCCCACAATGAATGTACATACATGCCATTAGATGGATCCTGACCCCCATATCCCTTTGAAAGGGGCGTAGGGGCAAATATTGTGATAATTTGAATAAACACCAATTTCAGGCCGAAATGGTAAGGGCCGGGGTGGTTCAGCATTTTGGAGGAAAATATTATATTTTTTGAATAGGCTAGTTTCCCCACAATGAATGTACATACATGCCATTAGATGGATCTTGACCCCCATATCCCTTTGAAAGGGGCGTAGGGGCAAATATTGTGATAATTTGAATAAACACCAATTTCAGGCCGAAATGGTAAGGGCCGGGGTGGTTCAGCATTTTGGAGGAAAATATTATATTTTTTGAATAGGCTAGTTTCCCCACAATGAATGTACATACATGCCATTAGATGGATCCTGACCCCCATATCCCTTTGAAAGGGGCGTAGGGGCAAATATTGTGATAATTTGAATAAACACCAATTTCAGGCCGAAATGGTAAGGGCCGGGGTGGTTCAGCATTTTGGAGGAAAATATATATTTTTTTTAATAGGCTAGTTTCCCCACAATGAATGTACATACATGCCATTAGATGGATCCTGACCCCCATATCCCTTTGAAAGGGGCGTAGGGGCAAATATTGTGATAATTTGAATAAACACAATTTCAGGCCGAAATGGTAAGGGCCGGGGTGGTTCAGCATTTTGGAGGAAAATATTTTATTTTTTGAATAGGCTAGTTTCCCCACAATGATACATGCCATTAGATGGATCCTGACCCCCATATCCCTTTGAAAGGGGCGTAGGGGCAAATATTGTGATAATTTGAATAAACACCAATTTCAGGCCGAAATGGTAAGGGCCGGGGTGGTTCAGCATTTTGGAGGAAAATATTATATTTTTTGAATAGGCTAGTTTCCCCACAATGAATGTACATACATGCCATTAGATGGATCCTGACCCCCATATCCCTTTGAAAGGGGCGTAGGGGCAAATATTGTGATAATTTGAATAACACCAATTTCAGGCCGAAATGGTAAGGGCCGGGGTGGTTCAGCATTTTGGAGGAAAATATATTTTTTTTAATAGGCTAGTTTCCCCACAATGAATGTACATACATGCCATTAGATGGATCCTGACCCCCATATCCCTTTGAAAGGGGCGTAGGGGCAAATATTGTAAAAATTTGAATTATCACAACTTTCGGCCGAAATTGTAAGGGCCGGGGTGGTTCAGCATTTTGGAGGAAAATATATATTTTTTTAATAGGCTAGTTTCCCCACAATGAATGTACCTACATGCCATTAGATGGATCCTGACCCCCATATCCCTTTGAAAGGGGCGTAGGGGCAAATATTGTAAAAATTTGAATTATCACAACTTTCGGGCCGAAATGGTAAGGGCCGGGGTGGTTCAGCATTTTGGAGGAAAATATATATTTTTTTTAATAGGCTAGTTTCCCCACAATGAATGTCCATACATGCCATTAGATGGATCCTGACCCCCATATCCCTTTGAAAGGGGCGTAGGGGCAAATATTGTGATAATTTGAATAAACACCAATTTCAGGCCGAAATGGTAAGGGCCGGGGTGGTTCAGCATTTTGGAGGAAAATATTTTATTTTTTGAATAGGCTAGTTTCCCCACAATGAATGTACATACATGCCATTAGATGGATCCTGACCCCCATATCCCTTTGAAAGGGGCGTAGGGGCAAATATTGTGATAATTTGAATAAACACCAATTTCAGGCCGAAATGGTAAGGGCCGGGGTGGTTCAGCATTTTGGAGGAAAATATTATATTTTTTGAATAGGCTAGTTTCCCCACAATGAATGTACCTACATGCCATTAGATGGATCCTGACCCCCATATCCCTTTGAAAGGGGCGTAGGGGCAAATATTGTGATAATTTGAATAAACACCAATTTCAGGCCGAAATGGTAAGGGCCGGGGTGGTTCAGCATTTTGGAGGAAAATATATATTTTTTTTAATAGGCTAGTTTCCCCACAATGAATGTACATACATGCCATTAGATGGATCCTGACCCCCATATCCCTTTGAAAGGGGCGTAGGGGCAAATATTGTGATAATTTGAATAAACACCAATTTCAGGCCGAAATGGTAAGGGCCGGGGTGGTTCAGCATTTTGGAGGAAAATATATATTTTTTTTAATAGGTTAGTTTCCCCACAATGAATGTCCATACATGCCATTAGATGGATCCTGACCCCCATATCCCTTTGAAAGGGGCGTAGGGGCAAATATTGTGATAATTTGAATAAACACCAATTTCAGGCCGAAATGGTAAGGGCCGGGGTGGTTCAGCATTTTGGAGGAAAATATTATATTTTTGAATAGGCTAGTTTCCCCACAATGAATGTACATACATGCCATTAGATGGATCTGACCCCCATATCCCTTTGAAAGGGGCGTAGGGGCAAATATTGTGATAATTTGAATAAACACCAATTTCAGGCCGAAATGGTAAGGGCCGGGGTGGTTCAGCATTTTGGAGGAAAATATTATATTTTTTGAATAGGCTAGTTTCCCCACAATGAATGTACATACATGCCATTAGATGGATCCTGACCCCTAATCCCTTTGAAAGGGGCGTAGGGGCAAATATTGTGATAATTTGAATAAACACCAATTTCAGGCCGAAATGGTAAGGGCCGGGGTGGTTCAGCATTTTGGAGGAAAATATATATTTTTTTAATAGGCTAGTTTCCCCACAATGAATGTACATACATGCCATTAGATGGATCCTGACCCCCATATCCCTTTGAAAGGGGCGTAGGGGCAAATATTGTAAAAATTTGAATTATCACAACTTTCGGGCCGAAATTAGAAGGGCCGGGGTGGTTCAGCATTTTGGAGGAAAATATTTTATTTTTTGAATAGGCTAGTTTCCCCACAATGAATGTACATACATGCCATTAGATGGATCTTGACCCCCATATCCCTTTGAAAGGGGCGTAGGGGCAAATATTGTGATAATTTGAATAAACACCAATTTCAGGCCGAAATGGTAAGGGCCGGGGTGGTTCAGCATTTTGGAGGAAAATATTTATTTTTTTGAATAGGCTAGTTTCCCCACAATGAATGTACCATACATGCCATTAGATGGATCCTGACCCCCATATCCCTTTGAAAGGGGCGTAGGGGCAAATATTGTGATAATTTGAATAAACACCAATTTCAGGCCGAAATGGTAAGGGCCGGGGTGGTTCAGCATTTTGGAGGAAAATATTATATTTTTTTAATAGGCTAGTTTCCCCACAATGAATGTACATACATGCCATTAGATGGATCTGACCCCCATATCCCTTTGAAAGGGGCGTAGGGGCAAATATTGTAAAAATTTGAATTATCACAACTTTCGGGCCGAAATTAGAAGGTCCGGGGTGGTTCAGCATTTTGGAGGAAAATATATATTTTTTTAATAGGTTAGTTTCCCCACAATGAATGTCCATACATGCCATTAGATGGATCTGACCCCCATATCCCTTTGAAAGGGGCGTAGGGGCAAATATTGTGATAATTTGAATAAACACCAATTTCAGGCCGAAATGGTAAGGGCCGGGGTGGTTCAGCATTTTGGAGGAAAATATATATTTTTTTAATAGGCTAGTTTCCCCACAATGAATGTACCTACATGCCATTAGATGGATCTGACCCCCATATCCCTTTGAAAGGGGCGTAGGGGCAAATATTGTGATAATTTGAATAAACACCAATTTCAGGCCGAAATGGTAAGGGCCGGGGTGGTTCAGCATTTTGGAGGAAAATATTATATTTTTTGAATAGGCTAGTTTCCCCACAATGAATGTACCTACATGCCATTAGATGGATCCTGACCCCCATATCCCTTTGAAAGGGGCGTAGGGGCAAATATTGTGATAATTTGAATAAACACCAATTTCAGGCCGAAATGGTAAGGGCCGGGGTGGTTCAGCATTTTGGAGGAAAATATATATTTTTTTAATAGGCTAGTTTCCCCACAATGAATGTACATACATGCCATTAGATGGATCCTGACCCCCATATCCCTTTGAAAGGGGCGTAGGGGCAAATATTGTAAAAATTTGAATTATCACAACTTTCGGCCGAAATTGTAAGGGCCGGGGTGGTTCAGCATTTTGGAGGAAAATATATTTTTTTTTAATAGGCTAGTTTCCCCACAATGAATGTACCTACATGCCATTAGATGGATTCTGACCCCCATATCCCTTTGAAAGGGGCGTAGTGGCAAATATTGTAAAAATTTGAATTATCACAACTTTCGGCCGAAATGGTAAGGGCCGGGGTGGTTCAGCATTTTGGAGGAAAATATATATTTTTATGCCTCCGTTA
>NW_022144868.1:0-12125 GCF_000002235.5 Strongylocentrotus purpuratus | reverse complement strand
AAGTCAGTCACTGATGGTTCTTTGTCGTCACAAGGTCGATCTGAGGGCAGCTTAACTTGTAGCTGGACTTGTAATTTAACTTTTTATTACAGCTCTGTTTTATTACAGCTGTGTTTTATTTAAGCTATGTTTCATATCAGACAAGTTTTTATTAGACTCGACAATGGACCAGCTATCTATGTTTTACACATAAGTTGTTAAGGCCAAAAAAAATAATAGTTCTGCTTCCAGTTACCCTACCTACTCTATTTTGACAACCCCTACCCCAAACTACCTTTTACACTTGACTACACGCAGACACCTCCATCTGATCGTACACACACACAAATTCTCCCCCCCCCCAAAAAAACCCCACATTTTCCTACCTACTACCCTGTTTCAAATACCATGCATCGGAAGCAGAATATTTTTGTTTTGCCTAAGCTCACACCCCATTTTTTTCATAAGATGCAATTAAATGACTTCAAATTTCATAATTCTTTTTGTAGGTTACATTGTACTTCAACGATACATTGTATCGGGGTAATCGTGTGAAGAAAGTGTCCAGCGAGAGCTTCAGCTGTTTGACTCGCCCAATTTCCCACCTCTCGTCAAAATGGCAGTCAATATTGAAGGTATTGTTGGAACTTAGAGATGCTAAACATGATTGATCACACAAAAAGGAGCACATGTGATGATCTAAGTTTTAAATGATGTGTTTTGTTGGTAGAATTTGTGGGAGGCATATGGCTCGACCGCGTCGTAGCTGCGTCCTTTGCAATTCAGCTTCTGCTGTGAGTAAGGACGAAGTAGCACCGCCCAAAAAAATTTCAGTTCAGAAAACAGAAGTCTTGCAAAGCATATAGGTGTTAGATCTCTGCCAGAATCATTACACATACATTCTGTGTACACAGGCCATTGGCATGCATGACCCTTGGTCACTGCCATGGTTATCAAAGAAATTAGAGATCACCAAGCACCCTTGCTTTGGGCTTTGAGGACAAACAAACTGTCTTCTTGTTTTTTGATAAAGAAACTTTGCTTACATGCTTCGAGTAGGAACCAGAAATGTCTGGAGCAAATGTCTAAAAAGTTAACAATGATGGCGATTATATTTCAGATATTTGATCACTGTTTGAGACATTTTATGTAGACCTGCAAAAACTCTTTATATTTCAGAAATTCTGTTAACCTCAAAATATCTGAAACGTAAGCCTATCAAGCAACTGGCTATGTAGGTTTCAGATAGTTCCAGGTGACTGATTGGCCAGTTTCTTGATAACCTTACGTTTCAGATAATTTGAGGCTAACAGAATATCTGAAATATGGTGGTATTAAGTTTTAACAGTTTATGTTTCAGACTTTCAAAACATCTGAAATGTAATTGGAGGGGATTCTGTTTTAGACACAAATGTCTGAAAGCGGTGACCAAACGTCTGAACTACAGTCGTCATTGTTCAGTTTTCAGACGTTTGTTTGGAACAAAGCCTTTCAGACATATGTATCTGGTTCATAGTGTTCTTTGTTCTGATCATAACTCTCAGACGTTTTGTTTGGAACAAAAGCCTTTCAGACATATGTATCTGGTCATAGTGTTCTTTGTTCTGATCATAACTCTCCTATTCTCAGTCGCTTTAGTAGTTGATGTTTCTATATTGTCTCACCAGTGGCCTGGGATAATCTCTTTCGACCCAACACCTTAGAGAGTTTTCGAGTTCACACCTACATGGAGAGCAACGTGGGTCTGCTCAGGCTGTTCCCTGGTATCACAAGGAACCGGTGAGAAATTGCACTGAACTCTCTTTTAGGTACTCATTAACCCTAGGGTGTGTGAAAAATCATATTAAAATTGAGGATTCAGGACTGTTATGGTTGATCATTTCTAACTGTTTTGGGATATAAAGAAGTAACCATGCACTATAGGAACCCGAAATGTCTGAAACACTTTTGTTTTCAGAGATTTCACAAACATTCTTCCGTAAACACTCAAGGATAATCTTTTGTAAACTACAGAGTGTGCCCAAAAAAGTGATACATTATTCAGAAAACAAGTAATTAAAACTTTTTAATGTTTTTTCTTCAATGAAATTATGTTTACATTAAAGCCTGACTACAATGTATATCTCAATTCACTCCTTTTTACCCCATTCTATTTGGGTCCCTAGATCCAGAAAAACAATCAATGAAGTGAAAGGGTGTACATTTTACTTAGGCCACTCTCACCTGTGATGTCACCAACTTCAGTGGAAATTGCTGCCGGACAAATTTTCACTGCCCGAAACGAACGGCAGGGAATATCGATCGCACAGTGCTTGTATGCATGGGAGCGCGCGAAATTGAATTACCCGCGCTTTGTTCAGGCACTGTGCAGTCGATAGGGCCAATTACATACGGGCATGTGTGTTTGCGCTTGGCAATTTCTCCTCGCGTAATCTTTAAATTTGCAACTTTTCAAACTGCATCATTTTTTAGACACCGTTGTCAATCTTGGACGATTTACAGTCTTTGGTAGCAAACAGGGTATCAAAATGTAGCTAACGAAATTCCCCAAAGGTCTATATAAATGACGTCATCATAAGTCGATCAGATTCAAATTGATAACCCCTCAATGAGTGTGGAGTTTCTTTTTTGCGGTGTTATATTATGGTTGCTATGTGCCAGTAAAATGCTGTTTTCCTTGTGGGCTGATAGGCCTGCTTCTCAAAGTGTGCTTACACGAGTGTCATGCTGCATGCATGGCCCTCCGTGTGGATATTTAAATAAGTTGACTTCTATGTCATAGGTCATTAGGCCGTTAGATCTCTAGAATAATTGCCATCCACCATCATGAGAGATTTTGAGGGTGTGTTCAGCCTTCTTTCTTGCTACTAAACACTTTATGCTGATTTTTCCCCAATGTTCCAGGTAAAGGCCTTTTTAAGTCCCCCATGAAGGGCGTGGTCCTGCAGACGTTTGGGGCTGGGAATGGTCCTGACAGTAGGAAGGACTTGATGGAGGTCATCAGGGAAGCCACACAGAGAGGAGTGCTCATCATCAACTGCACACAGTGCTCCAGGGGTACAGTGTCTGCGGCCTATCGCACTGGACGGGTAGGTTAATTTCACAGGAAAAGTTTAACGGAAATAATGCCTTTCGGGTTTGAAGACCATTGAAACAATTTTAGTTTGCAGTAATAATAATAATAATAATAATAATTACCGGGAATGGGTCATTTGGGAGACTTTCCCATAGACTTGTGCACAAATTTGTCCAACTTAAATATGCCCTAACCAATAATCCCTTGTCCTTTTGTGCACGAATTTCGGTATTTTTACTAATTAGACCACGAGCCACAAATATAACCTAATTGCGACAATAAAATTTTGCCTCTAAAGGGGGGCTGCGCCATAAGGGAGACAGTTGTGTGTCTCCCTAATAGCCGGTGTCTCCCTATTATTGAAGAAATTACAATAACGTGTCTCCCTAATAGTACATTTAGTAGTATAATGCCGAGCACGTATCTATCAACAATTAGGTACTCAAGGTGCTGGAATGGGTTTATAATCATTTGAAAAGCTTGTCACTTGACTTTAGACTGCTTAGATTGCTTTGTGAGGTCTTGTCTACAACTCTGCGCTATCACTTTACTTTATCTACTAATAAAGGCAGGTATCATACCGACACAAAATTCCATCAAAAGTCTCTGGCTGCGAATTTGATATATGTGGGGCGTTCTTGCAAAATGAGACACAACTGGGCAAAGGTTGAAATGAGGGTTTGCGGTATAAGAAAAGAGAATAAAATTCTCCTTTATGAGAAAGATTTACGGTAGCACCATGTGACAAATCTCTTTTGTGAGTTTGTGAGGTTCTGAAAAGAACCGGGGTAAACTCAGCGTTTTGGACAGTATGCCTTGCCTGTCATCGGGAAAACTGAGGGATTCCAACGGTGAAGGAGTGTTATATGTAGTGGGATTGGAAGCAGTGAAGCGTGTGAAGAATGTAACAGTGGAGTCCTAGCTGGAGCAGGGGGATGCTGGATGATCAGTGAGCGTGTCAGGCAGAGAATACTGTCCGAAACATTGAGTTTTCCCCTGATCGTTTCCGAACCTCACATTTGCAAAAGATATTTGTCTCATGTTGCTACCACAAATCTTTATCAGATTGCTATCTCAGCCATGCAAATCTTCAAATCTCATCCAACGTTCTCCTTCATGTCCTTACAACATTGTTTATTGTACCTTAATCAGACATTCCGTTGACAAGTAATGGCCGTTTAAAGTTTTGTAGTCATGAAAAAGAAAGATGCTAATTATTTTCCTTAAATTTCCTTTTTGTTCATGGTTTTTATACTATTTCTATTAAATATGTGTGGTAGACATATCAAGAGTTCAAGTATCAGTAAATCTGAAAATTGAAAAAAATCAACCCTCATACATTTTTTTTATGCATTTGCCTCCACTACGACTGTGCCCAGTTCCATCTCATTTTGCCAGAACACCTCACGTTTCATTGGATAGACTCATTCGTGGTTTTCTCTTTTGAAAACGACACAGTCTCTACTGGAGGCAGGCGTCATACCAGGCAGTGACATCACGCCAGAGGCAGCCTGACCAAACTCTGCTATGTCCTGGGCAAGAAGGAGCTGTCCCAAGGACAGAGACTTGAGATGCTTAGTTGCAACCTGCGAGGCGAGATCAAAGTCTCCGGCAAGCACAAAGAGAGCAGGACGTTACAAGACAGCGAATTCATCCGGGCGGTGGTCGACACACTGAAGCTCACCAGCAGTCAGGTTGGGTGAAATTTTCACAGCCAAAAATACTGCCCAGGTTATCATATTATTTATAGAGTAAAGCCTGTCAAACTGTATTTCCCTTTTGGCAAAGATAACCACAGAAACTTAATCTTTTATGGATAGTAAGCCACTGAAATTATTCAATTTATTATTCATTTAACTAATCTGGCACCACTAAAATCCCATTGTAATGTATTGTATTTGTATACATGTTTGTAGTCATTTTTATTGAATGCAGGGCCCCAATGGAAACCAGTTTTGAACTGTTTGGGCATACCCTGGGTAAAGAAATGTAATAGATAAATAAATAAATAAATAAATAAGTTCAGTTGTTCCAAAGATCCTTTGGTCTAAAGTTACACTGTCCTTTAAAGGTCCCTATAATCAGGGTTCAACTTTAGCGGTAGCCCACTAGCCAAATGCTAGTCAAAACAGCGACGGGCTATTCAAAGTATTCCTTAAGTAGCCTGGCTGGCAAGTCCAAAATTATTGGGCTACGGCAAAGATGAAAGGACAGGAAGAAATGAATCATTAAATTCAGAAAGCAAGCCTGTATCAATTTGTATCTAATTTTATTAACTGTTTAGGGTTAAATTCTGAGATCTGTTTATTAAAAACACTGACAAGATTGCCTCAGTATATGATACATTTGACATGTATGCACACTGTTGTTATGAAACACTCTATAAAAGGAAGGCTAGTGAAAATGCTCGTGGGCTAGTTAAGAGTCTTTTTTAGTAGCCCAGCTGGCTAGGGAAAAAAAGTTAAGGTCAAACCCTGCTGTAAAGTTTCCTTTGAACGATATTTGTGCTTGTTTTTAGGCTTTGGCAAGCCCAGGTTGAGCTATGAAAGGGTTGACAAACTTGTGTGGCTCAAGACATACGGCAAAGACTAAAATCAGCAGAGAATCTGCAGTGTTCAAGTTTTGTGCACCGTATTATGGCAGCAGAAAGTGACACTGAAATAGCGACCATACAACTCTTCATATTGAACTCATAATTCTTAACTTGTTATGGCACTCTTTGCTTGATCCAGGAAGTTTAAAGCTGTACAAGATGCCCTCTTCACTCCACTGATGTGTGCTGCAGCCAAAAATGGCGACTTGGCATCACTCAAACATTTCAGGGAATGTGTAAGTTTTCATCATTGCTTATCTGTTTTTGGATCGCACATTGAAAATTAACATAACCTGCATACATAAATGAAAAATTCTTAGGAGTTGGAGATTTTTGCACAACTGGCTCTCATTGGTGAAAATATGGAGCAACCCTGCCCAGCAGTGTAAGGCAGATTCAGTCTCAGTTTCATTTCTCCCTAAAATCTCAAGTTTCACTAATCAAGGCTTTTCTTTGATTTAAATCATCCCTCAAGGGAGGTGACTTGAGTCTTGCTGACTACGATGGGCGGACACCGTTACATTTGGCAGCCAGCACACGGAACCTTGACGTTGTGCAGTACTTGCTGGAAAATGGCTGTTCGATTTACGCCAAGGACTCATTCGGCAACTCACCTTTCTTTGAGAGTATTCGATTAAAGTGAGTATTCTATTAAAAAACCCAGAATTTAAAATTTGCAATAAAGAGTTTGCAAGTCATGGCCCAACGTCATGGAGCAGCTGAGCAAATTTATGGGCTATGCAGAAATCTGCGTAGAAACTCTCAATGCCACTGCTCATTACTGCATTAATAAAAGTAACCGGGCAATTCCATGATACCTTTTGTTACATTTAAACCGACGAACCTGTGTTCACAGGAACGGAGTGCCCATCTCTCTTTCGAAGCGATTGGGCCAGACTCGAGTGCATCAAATGCTGCTGTGGGAGGCACCACACCTCCTCCACAGCGAGTCTGTTACCTTCCCAGCATTGAATAATGCCATTACCCATTTAACACGGCGGGGCTCGAACCCACAGTCTCACGATCATGAATCCTATGCTCACCATTAGACCACAAGTGCCCACAATTTATACGGATCTTCCATCATGTCTGTGCTGTTACTTTATATAAGCCAAAGCAGTTGGGGTGAATTTTTCTCACAAAATCTCCCTGAAGTTAAGTGACTAAACTACAAAAAAAAAAGAGGCAACAAATTTACTTCCTGTTGGTTTTTCGGAACGTTTTTTTATTGGTAACCCGCATTACAAAAAAAGGATATGTCAAAAATTTAAATACCTTTACAAAAGCGTTCTCATACTTTGCCCTGTTGGAAGAAAGTTTCAGTGCCCTTACATCATTAGGGTGTACGTTTTAAAAAAAAAATCATAAAAATCTCTAGAGGGATGTATTTCGGTAACTCAAGTTAAGGTAACATTATAGTTTGTCCGCTCATCTTGGTACAAGTTAAAAACATATTAGAAACTAATAATTAAACAAAAATCTCTTTTTTGGCAAACAATAAGAACCTTTTTCTCTTCCTTAAAAAACAAAACTCACCATAACACTTGCTTTTTGCAAGTGAAACAAGATGCCAAAATGACTACCTAAAATCCTAAGCTTTAGCAAAATACAGATTTCTTGATAAAAATACATTTGACCATATTCCATTTCACTGGCACACCCGCGCAAATGAAAGTTCTTATTCTCTTTAATTTGATTCCACATTGAAGTTGTGATGCTTGTAGTTCTGATGGAGACTGTCCACTTTGCGTGGAATTCCCCAACCTGCTACGCAGTCTTTTGTGCTTACTAGAATTCTGTCCATAGCAGCTCTAGAAATTCACTCCAGATTAGAGGGGATCTCAGTAGCACCCCACCCCTTTCCATTAACTCTCTGTTTGTTTAATTTAATTTAATTAAACGCATTTAATTCGTTACTGTGCATGTACATATGTATCGTGTCTCCACTATCAATACCCCAAACGTGATGATACAATTCGAGGATTAATTTGCTGGATTCAACTCAAGCATTAAGGAGAATAATCCAGGGTATTCGAAGCCAATTAGTGCAATGAATCATGTGCGCCAAAGACCATTCATGTAAGTCGGCAAAATGACGACTTATAGCATATATCGGCATTCGCGTAAGTCGTCACAAATTCTCAGGTCCCGAGAGTGCCAGTTTAGCCTGAGTTTACTGTAAAGGATCATTTCATCGAATAGTATCAAAAAGCTTACTTGGATTACAGATCATACCGGTATAGGTACTAAAGTCCCGTGAAATTATTCCATCTGGCTTGCTGTCATTTAAAAAAATCAAGAAATGTAGGTGATTTCAACGATCAGTTAGTTGACTGATTTTTGGAAATGAAGAGTGCTGTTGATAAAATCGTGTTTCCTGATCAAAACGTTGTGCATGGTTTTTCACAGTTTTCTCGAAAAATGTAATATCCACTGACTGAAATTTCAGCTAGTTAGGTTTAGACCATACCCCGGTATAATCTTCTTTGGATTTGAGTGGTATTATTATTGGAAACGAACAGAATGCATAAAAAGCCAAATATGCCTTTAATCCTTACATCCACAGACTTTACTTGGGATGTTATACCAAATGCAACAAAATACTACTACCCTACAACAGAAAACAAACTAATGCTCATGAGTTTTTATTTTGGATGGATTTGTTTCTCTCATTTGGCCAGGAATCTTGAGGTCATCAGGATGATTAAGAAGACAGGAGGACATCTGATTCACACAGCTAGACATGAGCTGGGAACAATGGCTATGCCAGTAAGTCATTAAATTATGATTGAAACAAAAGAACGCTGTGGAGTTATTAGTTTCAGGGCTGCAGACTTCTATACTTGAACCAATATCACCAGTAAAAAAATCTGGATTCAATAACAACTAAATTCATGTTACTAAACATTTTTATTAGCAAGATTCATTTTTTTTCTTCTTTTAACCCTCCACCAACATGAGTTCATAAGCACGGTTTACTCAGTGCTTTCCAAGGGCTTGTATGGGAGAAATGCACAAATTTACTTTGCTGGGACTCGAACCCACGACCTCCTGCTTACTAGTGCAGACGTCTTACCACTCAACCACCAAGCTTGCTCCACATGTGGTCAGCTTGCCAGTTGAAATCTGATACAGCAGCAGTAATCCTAATCAACCACTATTTTGTTTGATGAATTTTGCATCGGGATGTTTTTTTTCCAGTGCAGCTGCGTTGGATGACAGGAGTTGCTGGAAGCATTCCATGAAGCTGGGGAAGCTATGAACGCCACCGATTACTGTGGAAATGCGCCACTACATGTGGTAGGTGGTCGCTTCCTATAATGTCTGAATAACCAATGATGATCAAGGCATGGCTAACAGAACGCTGCCTTTTTTTACCTAGATATCCACATGGACCGAAAAGGAAACTTATATTTTGAAGTGAAATCCCCATTTTTGTCTCATTTTGGAACAATTCATATAAACCGAGAGCATGCATATCAGTATACAAAATAAAAGCTATCTTGTCCTCAAGTAATGGTAAATTCTGAAATTACCACAAAAAACGCTAGTCTTTAAACAGTGCTGTGATACTTTGTCGTACTTGGCATTATGTAGTCATGTAGCTTTAGATTTCATAATGCATAGAATTAAGCTGTTTTCAAAGTATTTTCACCTGTTTAGTTGCTCAGGCTGTGGCTAAGATTAAATCAGGCACCGGTAACTGTTTCCACCTGATTGGTTGTATTCATCACTGGCATAATTAGGGGGGGGGGTGTTGCAGGGGAAGGACGGAACATCCCCTGAGACTTGTGACCTCTCTTTCATTCCAAAAAACCCCTCCTTTTTTTCTACTTTCTGGGCATCTGCAACACTCTGTAAAAGGTTTTTGTTTTGCGCACAAACAGATCCGGTTTGCGAGCTGACTGGCTCCCGGTCCATACATTATCGATACCGATTGTGTGCCGGGAACCAGCATACTCCGTGAGAATGAAAATATTGTCTGGCAGCCAAAAAATTCAAAAAGTGTAAAGTAATAATTTGGAAACTTAACGCGTGCCGATTTGTTTTTGGGTCGATGTCTCATTCAAAATGAATAACTTTAGAAAAGGAATCTATGTTTTGGGATGAAACTCGAGAATAGCATGGGGAATGCATCTGTAATCTCTTGTGTAAAGCTAGAAGCTTAATACTATATTTGATCTTTTGTTTCCAGGCAGTCATGAAGAACAGCAAAGGTTGCATCGAGTTTCTGTTGGAGGCTGGGGCTGACCCAAGCTTGAAAGACCATTGCAATAATACAGCTCTGAACATGGCTGAGGAGAAAGGTTTGGATGGAGTAGTTAACCTCATGCAAGGAGTAACTATTAGATCGAACACATCCAGCATCAGTTCGTCATTTAGCAGCTGAAATAGCAGTCATTGTCATAGTATCCTCTTTCCTCAAATCCTGAAGAATATTGAAATATGAGGTAGGAAATTATCAAGCTTAACCAGTTCGCGTCGGAGGACGTGATAACACACACTGGCTGTTATTATACATAGGCACGGCTGGTTAAGATTGTCAGATGTCAAGATTGCCTCCACTGCCCTCCGGGTGACGTCTAAACATGCTAATCCCTTGTGCCTATTGTACACGCACACAAAGTCTGTGAAGACTGTTGGCGCTGAAATGACCCACGTACTGCATGCAATCACAGTACCTGCAATCACATGTAGCCTTCACTCGGTCCACGAACCGTACAACCGTGAATTTTGCAATGCAATGGGACATGATCTAATATGCACATTAGACGCATGCGCATTAGCGTATCAAACAGCTATTCCAAAGAAGCTCACTTGCTCACTTGCAAAGCTGTGATACTCGCATGGCATGGAAACAGTATAAAACACCTGGTTAGAATGGCCGAGTACACGGTCCACCAATCAACCCACCTACCCACCCACCCAAGTGTGTATTTACCTGCAATCGGGGACCCCCTATTGAGCTTTTATAGGCATAGGTAAATTAAAGTCTTGAGCGAAACTTCAGAGAAGTTGAAGAAGTAAGGTGGTTGTGGTGCAAGAAAAAGGAACCCAAGTGTTGTTTGACGATCTTACTTGCTACTTCTCTCTCTTCATTAGGGCTTTGCATGGGAAACCGGGTACCCGAGTACCCGACTGTCAATGTCGGGAACGGTTCCAGATTATGGAATCGAGAGTACCCTAACCATCTTCAGAAATTACTCAGTAATTCTCAGAGAAAAAAAGACCAGCATCGAATGTCATTGATAGAGAAATGTTCAAAATGAAAAAACAGACTACATGGAAAACAAACCAATTCCATGTTTACGATGCTCGTGATAGTTGCAATTTTTGCCATAAAGCTAAAGAGCTCACTCTATACACTTGTAACTTGCGTACTGGCGCACCGATATGGGGTAGTATTAGCAAGCTGACCTTTATGAACAATCTGAACAGCAACTTCTGAGATTGACATTTTTGGGGGGTTGGGTTTCTTTAATGGGTACCCGAATACCCGTATTTTTTTCAATAGGGTACCCATTTCTTGTACTACCCGTTGTTGGGAATGGATGAGTTGATACACAATTCTTTGGTTGAGGACTGTGTTTTACCGTGACTGTTTATTCCACAACAATTATGTTATTTACACATTGATTGATTGAACTGGTTACAGTGAATGAGACAAAGAGAACTGACGGTGAACTGACTGGATGAGCAGAACGAATTAACTGACTACATGATTGGAATTGAAACAGAATAGAATAGAATAGAATAGAATAGAATAGAATAGAATAGAATGAAGAACTGCTAGTGGAGCAGGACTTATATACTGGTGGAAACAGGAAGTCTTGAGAATAAGAAATACTTAAGAATGGGAAAACTTAGTCATATCTGGTTTCCTTGAGTCTCAGAAAATGACTAGGAATGAGTAATATAGTTCCTTAAAACAAATGATCTTGAAAGTAACTTGGTTGTACTAAGAAACTGACCAATGACTTGTGTGTGTGGGCAGTGAAGGTCATTTACTCTGTATAAAAGTATAGGGACTACACATTGCATAGGCACTGTGTGGGTGTATGTGTATACAAGGAAACGATGAGTAATGCATCAGGAGAATTAATCATTAAAAGTTCAAAAGGAACATTGATAATTAAAGTGTGATAATTAACTAAAAATTAAGACGAATTGATAATTAAGAATTGATAATCTGAAAACGCTACAGGAGCCCCCTTCCAGTGAGTGTGTGGCAATTAACGAGCGAATGTAACATAGCGTTTAGGCCAATGCACTCTACGTCAGAACGGGTTGTGCGAGTTGCGTTATAGTGTTCTCAGGATGAATATTTGAGTCAACTGAGGGGTTGGACTGATGTGATGATTTCGGAACGGCGGTGTTCTGAGAAGAAAGTGTCTAAATGCGCACTTTTCAGTCGGTCGATGCTGATAGTATCTGTGCGATTGTTCAAATCGACGACAAAGTGTTTAGCAGAACGGC